>NC_038256.2:4119755-4162267 GCF_000004515.6 Glycine max | reverse complement strand
CATATTAATAAAATTATAACTATCAATTCTAACTAAAACTAACTTAAGATGAAAAACCTAATAACACATATTAATAAAATTATAACTATCAATTCTAACTAAAACTAACTTAAGATAAAAAAAACTAATAACACATATTAATAAAATTATAACTATCAATTCTAACTAAAACTAACTTAAGATGAAAAACCTAATAACACATATTAATAAAATTATAACTATCAATTCTAACTAAAACTAACTTAACATGAAAAAAACTAATAACACATATTAATAAAATTATAATTATCAATTCTAACTAAAACTAACTTATAAAAATGCTACTAATACATATTAATAAAACTATAATTATCATCACAATACAAATAAAATAAAAAATTAATTAAACAAACTTACAAAAGAAGAGGTTTGCTCAAATACAAAGCACAGCAACACTCCTTCGTTCTTCCTCAAACACACAGCACCGATCTTCTCTTTTCTTTTCTTTTTCTCGTGTGAAATGGTCTACGAAGAGGGAGGATTTAAGCAGCTCAGGCAACGCGAATCGCTGCTGGTGCTGGCGCCTTTGGCCAAGCAAAACGCCATTGAAGATGACGCTTCCTGCAGCGTTGCAGACTGCAACCTTGGAAACAGCCTCTGCTGCTGCTACTGCCTGCACCCTACGAAATCTGCACCCTCAACTCGCCAGTTTGACTGGCGAGTCCAACCCCTGCAACACGCCATCGTGAATGGCGACACCATTGCCAGTTGTCGCGTTCTCAGGGAAAGCGCCATTCTCTCCTGCGATTTGCATGGGCTCTACGTAAAAAAGAGCACCATGCAGGGATTACTTTAGAAACAGACCCATTTCGGGAAAATGTTTCTAAAAGTAACCCCATGCAGGAATTTTGCCATCATCCACACATGATACACACAACCAAGAGGGTCTTTTCAATGTTGGATCCTTCAAGTTATACATTAAATATAAATTTCCATAAATAATTTTTAATATATTATTAATTAATCAAAAAATATTTTAATCACATTTTAAAAATGATAACTTTTATCAATATAATACTGATTTATAATCAAGTGAAATCAATATCTATTTTAGTTAAATTCATAAAATTATTACATTATATCATATATTACCATTGAGTGGTTAAACTCTTTTTTTTTTTTAAATAATTTAATTTAATTTAAAATTTTTGTAAAGGATAAGCAACACGTACTCAACGTGGCAATTTTGTTTTCTCTAAAGTAATTAAATTTAATTTAAAATTTTTGTAATTATCTTCAGCTAGCACTTGTGATTATCAAGCATAGTAGATATACTTGTTATTATAATTATTATTGTCGTACATCATTGACTCATTGTTGTTGTATAAAATAGTTTTTTTAATTCTTTAAATTTTTTTGTTTGTTTAAGATTTTGTAAAATCTAATATTTTTTCTTTTAATTTTGTTATCAAAATTTTGGTTTTATAATTATAATTATTTATATATTTTATTTAAAATTTAAAATAAATTAATTTCATTTCAAAAAAATATGTATTTTTTAATTTAATTTATTAATTCTATATAATTTTTCTATTTAAATTAATCATATAAATATTTTTTATAATTTATTTATATGAAAATAATAAGTATATATTTATTTATAAAATTTTTATTTTTTAAATGTTTTTATAATTTTTCTATTTAAATTTTTTTGAAAGAAAATTAAATTTATATATTAATTCCAAAGTCGAGAACTTAGAAAAACCAAAGAAACTAAAAGTATTGAAAAATATGACCTTTTTAAGAAGAAAAAAAAATAATTTTTTTATTTTTATAATAATTAAATAAAATATATTAATAGTAAATTTTAATTTTTTTACGATATAATTGTTTTACCAACATTCTATAAAAGTTAAACTCTATTATTAAAAATAGTTTTCTTTTAATTTTTAAATGAAATAATATGCAATAATTTATATAAATTTGTGTTATATTTAAATGATAATCATGAAATAATAAAAATAAAATTACAGAATTTATTTTAAAAATATAGTTTAATTTTTAAATGCTTACCTTTTGAATTTGTTGTTGTTTATTAATTATTATATTTTTTTAATTAAAAGATAATTAATAACTCAATATGTGATTTTTAAAAAAATATATAAATAATTAAAGATAAAGTGTTTATATTAACATCTATTATTTGAAGACGGATGTTATTAAGCACTTACAATATCGATTTTCAAATAACAGATGTTAAAACTGAATTTAGTGTGATTTTAACATCGGTTATTTGGAAACCAATGTTGTAAGTGCTTAACGACATCGGTTTTCAAATAACCGATGTTAAAACTAAATTATTTTAGCATCAGTTATTTGAAAACCGATGTTGTTAAGTACTTACAACATCAGTTTTCAAAATAACTGATGTTAAAATCACACTAAATTTAGTTTTAACATCGGTTATTTGAAAACCGGTGTTGTAAGTGTTTAACGACATCGGTTTTCAAATAACCGATGTTAATAGGACGATTTTAAAACTCATTTTTTTAGTAGTGTCTTTTTCTTAGTTTAATGTTATTTGGGGTTTATCTAGTTGTGAGATTCCCTTAGGGGACACTAATCTAGTTAGGGTTTCCTTCTCTAATAACTTTTCTTAACCTTAATCTATTAAAAAAAAAAGGTTGTAAAATGGTGTTAATGATTATTTTGAATATTAATTATGAATTGTAAAATAATGAAGCAATTAATATTAACTACTGGCCTATAAGAATCGAGAAGCAATAAAACAATATTGAATTGTTGATTTCGAGCTCTTTTTTTTGTTAAAAGTTAAAGAGGTGATAATATGTGTTGCCCTTGTACGCTTATTTTTATGTTTGTTTGTGTATCATCCGCAGATATATATTCTTGCAGTGGTTGTGCTAGCATGCTCATTATTTTTTGCCCATGTTTTGTCATATGATTGTCTTTGGAGACATATTGACACACTCAAGATTGAGTTTGCCAAAGACTTAAAAGGGGGAAGAGAGACATGATACGTTGAACGTTGATTAAAAAATAAAAATTTTAAAAATATTTGAAAAAGAACTAGAATCATGATTTTTGGAGTGAGAAACATATTTTTTTATCACTACACTACAATACTCATTTGAATATTTAGTACAAAATATAATATTAATATAGGTTTAATTTTATGCAAAAATAATTCAAAATTTAATTTTTTAAAATTTATTATATAATTTTAATCTCATATATTATCCTTTAAAATATAATATATAAGATTAAATTCTATTTTCACATAAATTAAAATATGTATATTTATATAAGTTTTATTTTTATTTTATATATTATATTTATCTTTTAAAATAATAGTTGTGAGTTAGTGACAATATTCTTTTATCTATATTAAGATATTTATGTTATTTATTGTAATATAGATTAAAAAAATACTATCAATAAATCGCATACATAAATATTTTTAAAAATAAAAAATAATTTAATTTTATTTAATTACATATCTTTATTATATAATTTAATTCTTTTAAAAAATTACATACCTTGATTAAATAAAGTGAAATATAAATAAAAATACTATTACAATAAATAATAATAATAATAATAATATCTTAATATAGGTAAAAAAAATTATTATCAATGAATCACATATATAAATATTTTAAAAGATAATAAAATATTGTCATTTTATGAAATTATAATTTATATAAAAAATATACATTAAAGATAAAATTTATATAGTATCTTTACTGTATAAAATAAGTTTTTAATAATGTGATAAAAAATACATAAGATTATAAACATATAACATATAAAATTAAAATAAAACTTATATAAGTATGTATATTCTAACTTATTCGAAAATAGAATTTAATCTTATATATTATATTTTAAAATATAATATATAATATTATAAAAATATAATAAACTAAAAAGAATAAAGTTTGAATTTTTGAATTATTTTTGCATAAAATATATATTAATATTATATTTTTCACCAAATATTTGAATGAACACTTAGGTGTAGTGATAAAGGACTATGCTTCTTACTTTTTTTCTTCACAGTCACACCCCTTGTGTTTTTTCCAAATTGCATTCGACAACCCTCTTTGTTTGCACCTTAGGAAAAGAACCCCTTAATTGTTTAGTTCACACTATACCCACATATTTTCTTCCTAAACACTGTTTAATAATTTAATAGAAAATAGACACATGTTGGTTATATGACTTTTAATGAAAATTTATGTCTAAAATACCCTCACATTCTTCTTCTTAACTCCATAAAAGACATGGTATCATTTTCAACCTGAAAATATTTTAACACTCTTCCTTCTTTTTTATCTCTAGTTGGATGTGAACCCAACTTTTTGTTGGACGTGAACCCACCTTGTTGGTACACATATGTTAACACCGTTCCCTCCTTCCTTTCTTCTTCTTCTTCTTCTTAGTTCAATTTTTTATGTGCGTGTTGGGTTGTTTGATTGTTGCATTTTGTGGGACGTGTTTCTAACAATGCCTATTGATTGAATATGGTCATTTGTTTCAAATTTCAGTGTTTTGCTTCTGCATTTGTATTTTTAACTCATTTCTTTGAAATATTTATTTTTTATGGCTAGGTTTTTGATATAATATCTCAATCAAGAGCTGCATCTTCTTGAAATGTTAGCAACAATGAAGTATAACTGTCAAATATTAAAGGAAAAATTGTCATTACCTCAAAGAGTCAAATGTTAATTTGTTATTGAGTATTTAACAAAGATGTTAGGATAATTTTGTCTACCCACACATTTCAATTGACGTTAGTTAGCAACCTTAACAAAACTGGAGTAAAAGTAATGTAAAAGGGGGGGGGGGGTATCAGGTGCAATTTGAAAAAATCACAGGGGGTGTGAGTGTAACAAAGATGTTAGGATAATTTCGTCTGCTCACATATTTCAATTGACATTAATTAACGTTAATAGAAGAGGGTAAAAATAATGTAAGATAGGGAGGGTTATCATATGCAATTTGAACAAAACATAGGGCATACGATGATAATTTATTCTTTTTTTAATTGAAGGACTAAAACTAAAATTGTCTTAAATTTAAAACATTTAAAACATGTTTAAGTTTTGGTTTGAAAGGACACAAGGTTCGTTATGTTGGGAATTTGATCTTCACGTATTTTTCCTCAACTCTTCCATTGTACTCATGCATACGTATATGGCGCATCTGGACAATTCCATATTACACTCCCACACATGGATATAATCCATCTTTGTTGCGAAGTCTATGACAATGCTGAACCATTCATATTTTGATATTGCTATTCTCACCCCTTAAAATGCAATTTCAACCCTACTTTTTGAAAATATTGTAAAAATTAAATATTACTCCCCTTTTTAGTGGTCCTACACCCCTTAGCTCCCTTTTCCCCTTCCCATTATCACTGCTATACCCCTTTTTTTTCATTTCTCCATTTTAATTAAACAACACGCGCATATAAACATAAGAAACAATTATCCCTTCACATATTTCATAAAACAAACAAGCACAATATAACACTTCTACAAAGATTTCATAAAAATATATTACTACATATATTTTTCTTCATTAGAGGTAGTTATCGTCATTGTTTCACACACAAAACAAGGATCTCTTCGATAAATCTCAGTGTATGCATTAGAAATGGAATTTCTTTGGGAGATCAACTCAATGTAATATGTAACTCAATCAATCCTTCAGAATAAAATTCCTAAAATATGAAAAACATATTTCTCATATTATTGTTGTCGTTATGCTACAAATAGTCGTATTCAACACAACTATCACCTACATATATAAGTTGACGGTAATGAATGTTAAGTAATATTCTACCACCTTCGGTGACATTCGTAACTACTTTCCTTAAAGTAACAATCAACATATGTCATCACTTATTCTAATTAGTTTGTTATCATGAGGACATTCAAACAAAATCTCTTTTAGAAGTTAGTGTCATATCACAATCATAATACACAATAATAAGGAATTCCTCTATATTAGGCAAATAGTGAATTTTAACTCATTGAACTCAATCAGTCCTTTAAAATAAAATTCCCAAAATATGAAAAACATATTTCTCACATTATTGTTGTGGTTAAGCTACAAATAGTCGTACTCAACACAACCATCACTTACATATATAGGTTGACGGTAATGAATGTTAAGTAATATTCTACTACCTTCGGTGACATCTGTAATTGCTTTCCTTAAAGTAACAATCAAAATATGTCATCACTTATTCTAATTAATTTGTTATTATGAGGACATTCAAACAAAATATCTTTTAGAAGTTAGTGTCATATCACAATCATAATACACAATAATAAGGAATTCCTCTATATTAGGAAAATAGTGAATTTGAACTCACTAAACTACCTTAGATCACACCATCATAGTTGATATATTGTTCACTCATCAATCAATTATCACAATCTTTGTATTGTAAAAAAGAAAAAACAATGATTAGTTTGGACCAACTAAATATATGATTTAGAATGCATCAATTTTTTTAAGGAAATTGTCAATTTGTTAGATCACAATTAAGATAGTTATCTTCTGTGGTAGAGAAATTTTATTTAAATTCACCCTAAAAAAAATCAACTATGCATATTACATTGATCCATACACATTAACTGTCTGTGTGGTTGTAAATAATTTAAATATAAAACATTAATATGCATATTTAAGAAAATCAGATTTAAAAAATATTGTTAAAATAACATTACAAGAAATATGATTCTGCTTTAAATTTTGCACAAGGGAATCATTTTTCATTTTTTTTCATTTGAGGTTTTTGCTACTTGCACCCCTTAAATTTTAAATATTCCTAAATTGCTATTCCCTTATAATAAATTCCTTTTTACATTCACACGACTTTGATTCACACCATTGTGTTCACATGAATGAGAACGATCTATTTATCGGGAGGACTTGTATTAAATTTTCAGTGTGTGCAAAATTTCCTTTGACCAATAGCAGCTACACATCGAGAGCAAGATTATTCTCTGACCTAGGACAAAAAAAATCTTTCTACATTATTTCTCCTTTTTTTCTTCATTGACATACTCTTGAGGTACAAAAGTCGCATATATTTTTTGGCAAAATGGGTATTTTTATTTATTTGCATATATTTTTGGGGTACTTGAATCCGTAAGATACAAAATAAAACATAATTATGGAAATCCATTGTCAAAAAACAACACGTGCATTCTAGAAATGAATTTCCAAAGTTATGTTAACATAATTCAAAAAATATATTTTGAAATGCATGTTGTTTTCTGTAAATGCTCTTTTGGAGGAGAAATTTTTTGGTATCTCACAACTATCACCTGTGACACTGAAACCATGATTTACATGTCACTTATGATATTCCTCTAGTGGAAGAAAGGCAAAGGTATTTAGGCGCACACAAACATCAATAGAAGAGCATAGTAGAATGACAAAGGGGGACATGGAAGAAGAGAAAGAACATGGGGTGCTTGGGTGATGCTATGGTGTGCCTGAGGAGGATGACGACATTTTTGTTCATTTGGGTCTTTTTGCTTTCCTATGGGGTGTAAAAAGTAAAAAATAACGGGTTCAAGAAGTAATTGCCTCATGGTTAGTTTGTTGGGTAAGACTTCTAAGTAACTTAGGGAGTGTTTGGTTTGGTTGTTTTCTGTTTTCATTCTCACTGGAAATAGAAAATGGTGATAGAAATGCGTTTGGTTGAATTTTTGAAAACATTTTTAGTGAAAATATTTGTCCAAACGAACCAAAAACTGGAAACAATAAAATCTCATTTTCAGTGTTTTCAGTTGAAACTAGGAACCTCATTTTGGGTAAAATGAAAATGCGGTGACAAGGAATATAATTTTAAGCAAATCTAAAAATACATTTCCTTTTGAAAATGCATTTTCAATGTTTTTATTTCTTGAAAGCAGAAAACAAGAAGTCAAACCAAACATGTTTTCAGAATTCTAATCTTTTTTATAAATTGTTTTGAACAACGTATATGTTACTTTAATTTGACATTAAAAAAATAAATAAATAAATAAATATATATATATATATATATATATAAGAAGCGAGTTTATTTTAGTAGTTTATTTTTTATAAACTACTTGAAATCTATTATCAACTATCCTTATACAAACAAGGTCCTGACATAGCTGACGTGGACCATTTTTGTATATTTGTCGTCATATGAGGTCTTACAATTCTTGCCCAAAAACGTCAACCTCAGCCTATTATTTTATTTGTCATTTTGTAATTAATGCGTTGCACTTACCGATGTGTTTATTCTGTTCCCAAGACATTTGCATTTGCAATGCGCTTCTGTAACTGAAGGGTTGTGGGGTTAGAGTGCCATTTCCTATTCCCGACTGTGACCACTAACCCATATCGGTTTCGATCCTCTCCATATTCCGATTTCATTTCCCTCCTGTGTCTAGTAATCGTATCTGCATATGCCTTTTTTTTGCCGGAACAAGAAGGAAGGTGACGGAACAAGAAGGTTCATTTTCTATACCATAATGATGTGATTTTTATTTTATGCCCTTTTTTTACCTTAGATGTGTATGATTCCCTTATATTTTTTTGATTTTATGCGGGTTTTTTTCCTGGGCTTTTTTCAGCTCAAATCTACATGGTTCCCTTAATTTTTTTTTATTTGTTGTGTTTCCGAAACGTTTATGCTGAAATCTTTTTTAGTTCAGATCTGTATCATTGACTTAATATTTGTTGGATTTTATGCGTTTCCAAAACGTTTATGCTAAAATATTGTTGTTGTTGTGGATTGTTTTGGTTACTTTAGGGTCTTGATCGTATCATATACCAATCTTTGCGATATCACAAGTTTGTTTTTATAATAATCGTGCAATTTTTTTTCTTCCCTTTTTCACCTTAGATTTGCATGATAGCCTTAATTTTTTTTAGGACATGTGTTTGCGAGACCTTTATGCTGAAATGTTTTTGTTATGGTGGATTTCTTTGGTTATTTTAGGGTATTTATCGTATCATATACCAATCTTCGCGATATCGCAAGTTTGGATCTATATCATTCCTTGAATTTTTGTTGGACTTTATGCGTTTACCAAACCTTTATGCTGAAATCTTTTTGTGTGTGGATTGGTTTGTTTACTTTAGGGTCTTTATCATTTCATATACCTTAACTGAACTTCCTTTTTGTTTTTGGCCGAGAACAACAAAGAAGACAAGTAATAGTATGCCCCATTTGGAGTACAGGTTCGTTTTGTATACCCTGTCTACTTCAAACTTCGTATGTGCTTGATGTTTGTCGTTGAACCCAAAGGCTTATGCTAAGAGCTTTGTGTTGTTTTGCCAACATAGACTGAGTTCTTTTCATATTCCCTACTGTTTGTTTTAAATTTGTATGTGCATAGTGTAATGTGTTTCATAAATTTGTCTCTAATTAATTTTGTTTTCCTACATTTTTTATTATTGTTTGCATACTGTATTGTTCTGTTTTATAAATTAATTTTATGTATTTATAACAACAACATTGTCATTTAATTGTAGCCATGTCTTGGAAGGAAAACCTCATATCTGAATTGCATACCAAGAAAGGGACTTGGAAGATAGCAATGCGTATCACTGATACGTGGGATGTTAAGAAGCACAATGGGAGACAAGCCATTGACATGGTGTTGATGGACCAAACGATAATTGTTATGTTCTTTGGTTTCATTGGTTTTCGTAATTGGAATTTTATATAACTTTGATTTGTAACTATTGCAGGGTGCAAAGATTGGCTCCACTCTATGGCAAGAATTGTTCCCTGAATTTCAGTCGAAGTTGCATTGCGGTTATTCATATTTGATTCAGAACATCAAGGTTGTTGACAATCAGTCTGAATACAGAGCAAGTCCAATTCCATTTTTGGTTTATTTCATCAAAACTACATCCGTGAAGGAGGTTGAACGTCCTGAGATTCCTCCTAATGTCCACGTCATTACTGAATTTGCTGATATTATTGCTGGCGTGGCACTGCGCCATACTTTTGTTGGTAAGTGTATTAAGCTTTTCGTATAGAGAATAGTATGTATATTCAACCAAACTTACTTTTGTGTTTTATGGTGGTTTTAAAATAGATGCTGTCGGTGTTGTCACTGAAGTCATTGAACGTAAAACAGTGAATCCTGCATATAGAGTTACAGTGAAGTTGAGAGATAATAGGTATTTTTCATGCCATTATTTTTAAATTCCTATTAAAATATGTACCATTACAAGTAGTTTTATTTTTTTCCATTTTAAAATTTTGGTTTAATGTTTATGTCTATTTTTTTTGTCCTGTTATGGTGATGCTGACATCATCATCATTGTGTAATACATAATCAATGTTTGCGACAATTGTAATAGGTGTGCAGATATACAATTAAATGTTATCAATATACATATATTATTAATGAAGGAAATAAAAAGTCAATTCATTAAGTTGATGGAATTTAATTTATTTAAATCAATCAAATTTATCAGATAAGTAAAAGCCATGCAATTAATATACTTATTGTAATTATATTTTGTGAATACTAAAAGTCTGGAATTATTATTCATGAAAATTAATAATATCTATTTGTTATGTGCTGATAGTGATGCTAAAATCATCATGAGTGTGGGAGGATTATGTTCTTCAACTTGATGATGCTATCGAGAAAACCATTTTGTTCGGGATCCATTGGTCGTTATGTTAACCCTGGCTAAGATCAAAGAAGCCAAAGGTCAGTGTAATGTAAATTTTTATTTGTTACATATTTGCTTGAATTTAATATATCACTGAATTATACATGTAACTATAATATTTTTTGCAGACAAGTATCCCCCCAGTGTCCAAAATATCAAGCATGGGTCCAAGTTGTATGTGAACATCGATATTGCAGAAATCCAACAATTCCGTAATAGGTACGATAATAATATGAAATTTTTTATATATAGTCTTTATAAAACTCTAATTTTATGAGTTCATCAATGCAATTTACGTGTGCCATTTTATGTTGGCGGAGTAACAGATGAAGGAAGTGTTTCTCAGTCCCAGTATAGCCAACATTCACAACGAAACTCACTCAAAAAGTTCTTGCATAATGCTCAAATGGTCAGCTTAGGTGAAATAAGCAGACTGAGAGAGGTAACAAGTTGAAGCTTTAAATGAATATCCATTTTAATTGGACCTCAATACTCATAATTACGAGTTAAATGTAATGCACTGCACCTATTTTTGTATTATTGTAATTAATGCGCTGCACTGTAACGAAGGGGTTTGGGTTAGAGCACCATTTCCTATTTGCGGCTGTGACCACTAACCCATTTCTTTTTCCCTCCTGTGACCACTCGATTTTCATTTGTGATATGATTTTACTCATTTAGGAATTTTATTGTTTGACCGTTGCTACGGTGGATGAAGTGATGATTGATACACCATGGAGTTATGATAGTTGTCCCTACTGTACTACAACATTTGATCCATTAAAAATAGGTGCAGCCTACCGTTCGTGCTAGAACCAAGTTACTCACACGATTCCTAGGTAAAATGTATTTCTCCCCAAATATCCATCGAAGTCAATTCGAATGAGTTATCATGTAATTGACATTTGACTCTTTACTGAAATGGATATTGTTCTGTTAGGTATAAGTTAGTTGTCAAAATGGAACAGAATGGGGAGAAGGCTAAATTCCATTTCTAGGATGCGACGTGTATCAAAATCTTTGGTAAAATGGTCGAAGAATATCGACAGGAATTGATTGCAGTATGTTTTCTAACTTACACTCATTCATTAAATGACAGTGTATATTGATATTGCATTTAAATTGTTTTTTTAATTCATAGGGTGGTGACGAGATCAAGGTGTTCCCTCCGTGTGTGGATGAATTGTTGGGTAAGACTTGGGCTGTCAGATTCAAGTACCATTTTCATATGCGGCAATCATCTGTGTTAGATGTTAGCGAAGAGGAACATCATATCCACACATTGACATCCACACTTGGTTTACAGGTAATAATCAATTAACCCTATTAGTGCATGTCCTAAATGAAAAAACAATTGATGTTGTCTGTCCATGTGCTACATGCAGGATGAACCAAGTATAGGGAAGTCACTAGCTGTTGGCGTCGAAACTTTATCACAGGATTACCATCCTATGGTAGGTATTATTTTACGACATATTATTAAGTAGGCAATCAAAAAATGAGTTTAAATATGGTATTCCTGTTTGCTAATGATGTTTTTAATGGTTACACAACCTTCATTGTCACTGTCAGCTGATTACGATCCTGAAAAGACTGCCTTTGTCACTCCTGCCAAAAGAATGAGTGGTCAGCAAGGCAGTAGTGAATTTGATTCTGACGACTACACACCATATGAGCTATCGACGAACAAGCATATGAAAGCTGAGTAATCAGTTGCTATTTTATTTAAATATTGTAACTATTTTTAAAATGTATGTTTTCTTTTACATGTGGTATATCCTTTTGTTTGTAGCAAATAGATCAAAATGATCCTATGTTTTGTGATTTGGAACAACATCAATTACCCATGTATGAACACTGAATTGTATCGACAGTAATAACTATCCTTAAAATTAATATCATTAATGTTTCCAGATAATAACTAGAGTTCATATAATTAACATGATAATGGCCAATATATTAATGATAAGAACATTGGTTTAGAATTCGAAACAAATAAGATGCCAATAAAATTTACCACGCGTGGCCAAAGCTTAACATCTTTTAATATAATTTAGAGTGAAAACACATAAAACAATGCTTTTTATCGTTTGTTTTTAAGGATTTTATGCATGTTTCAGAAACGTGTATTCTATTTACATTTTTGTAGTCGTATCAAATTTGTGGGGTCAATTTGTTCAATGCAATTAATGCTTTTATATTCATAAATGCAAGAGTAGTATTTTAATATAACATTTAGTAGCATTTACTTGCAGGTTGAGAAGTGACCTTCAATCTTCTGGAATGCTGACGTACTTATTACGGTAACGTATACACATCTACAAAATCCCTGTAGTAGATATTCTTGGAATTTGTGCGAAGTCAGGTACCATTTATCCTAATATTTTATACTATATTATTTGTGGTATTATTATAAGGTTATAATCTAAGTACATTTTACATATAACACTACATATTTGGTATTGGACTAGATATAAGGATCGATGTCATTAATAGACTAGACGTGCCCTAAGCTGCAATTTCCCAATGCCCAATACATCAAAAGAAAATACTGCTTGTGTGCCAATTACATCAAGTGTCGTAATGGAATTGTAATAGGCGTGCAAATATTGAAATAAATGTTAATCTATGTATAATACATAATCAATGTAAATAATAAATTTAGTGCAAACAAGTTTATCGGGAAAGTGAAAAAGATTATAATTATTATACATTAATATCAACTACTAAACAATAAATATGAAGGATTATGGGAAGAGTAAAAGGCACGCAATTAATATACAACAATATTAATTAATAAACAATTACAAGTATTATGGGAAGCCTAAAAGGGTTGCAATTATTATACATTGTACAATTAAAATCAGCATACCAAAACCCAAGTACATAGAAATCATAATCTAAGTTATGATGACATCCAATTAGTATATATTAAATAATATTCATCATGTAATTTATCGGAAGTCTGATAAACATACAATTGTTATAGTTAATGAATATTGATTAAGAAATAATCAATAAGAAAAAAAAGGTACTGTATATAGTTAATGAATATTAATTATCATAGTGCAACTATTATTCGTCTGTCTAGTAGGCATGCAATTATTATATAGTATTCGAGTAGACTTGACATAAGGCAGTTACATCAACTACACATTATCTGGTGTGTAAAAGCCATCCAATTATGCATATTGGTATTATACACATTGGAAGTCGTAAATACAAAACTTTCATTTGTCTCTTTGTCTGTGGAAACCATAACCAACAATTTTCACCAACTGTTAACTCATCCTGCCCAACAACATCACACAAGCCTTGTCACCATGAGTACATAGTCATCAAATGCGTCGAATGTTGTAAGTTTCTTCTACCTTTCCATCCTTCATCTTTTGCTTCTTATATGTATATGTTCATTATAGTTTCGCCATTCATCTTCATGATTGTGATTCTGTCGGGTATCATATTGACCATATTGATCATCTCCTTCCAATGTTGTAAGAACTTTTACTTTAGGATCTGTATGAAATGGGTACAAATTATGACTAACTAATTAGAAAAAATATTGGCATTCAGGACCCACCTAATTTCTTGGGATGCACAGTAACATACCAATTGGGGCGACATTCCATGTTGACAAGGTAAGTATTTCCCCACCTAAAGCTTTTTATCCATTTCTCTTAATCCCAAACAAATGATATTTAATGTACTTATTAAATGATCCTACATACAATTGTGATATGTTTAGATGTTTACTTGCAGAACCTCATTGAGGTACCATCATTATATCATAGACAATGGGCTCCGGATTACCCACCTTATGTGCTATTCGATTACAATGGAGACAAGCACTGTATAAAGCTTAGAAAATATTACAACAGATACTACTTTGCTGACAGACTGAAGGACTTCAAAAGAACCATGGGCATTCATGAAGGTTTCATGATCACATTTTCTGCACCCGAGAAGAATTGGATTTTCCATCTCCACTTCATGCCACTACTGCATAGACAAACATGTGGAAGGCCACCCATAACCACCAGAACTAATGTCTTTACTATTGATGTTAGCCAACATATGATCTCATGTGCTTATCCATTGGTAGGTTTTTATTCATATAATTAACCTTTGTTGTCTTTATTGTTGACCTTTAAATCCTTACTCACTGCCTAACCTCTATTGTCTTTATTGATGACCTTTAAACCTTTACTCACTGCCTTGGTTCTAATGTAGGTGCTGCCACCAGATGCTCTCAATTTTGTTGATGCATCAACAAAATATATCACTATCCTCCATACTCATGGCCGTCGTCACCTATGAAAGATCATCATGCATAATGGGCTACAATCTCTTGTTGAACCATGGTACCAATTCTTAACGGAAAATGAGTTGATGGCCGGAGATGAGGTCGTGTTCTATTACAAGCCTAACCAACATGTATGGGAGTTCATCTTCAAGAAGCAACTGACATGGAATGAAGACGAGTCCAGTTGAATATTGCAGTCCACACTCCACTACCTTTTTTTTTACAGTTGTTTGTTGATGAAAAATTTATGTAACTTTGATTTGTAGTTTAATTTTGTAAGTTAATTACCTTCGGGAACCAGACAATGTTTGATTTGGTATTTACTTTTTTCTGAACAACCTTACCATAGTATATGGTTTGATCGTATTTATTATGAAATTATTAACTTGCATTATTATTCATATATTTGAATATAATATTAATTGCTCAATATTTGGAAGGTCATTGGATCATGTCACTTTTATTACATATAGTTACATTGTCCAACAAGAATGAAATGTAATACATAAGATCAAATTGCTTAATAAAGTGTTAATAAAACTTTGTATTTTCAAAACAAAAAGATTTTTAATTTTAGCTTTGTAAAACAAATTAGAGTAGTTAATTGAACAAAGCTTGAAGGGAAATACTTACGAGGCCAAGATTCTAAATAAGGTTTGAAATGGCACACACTATGTATAAAAGCTGCCAACACATTTAATGAAGACAACTAATAAAGAGTATTGTCAAGTACTATAGCAATGATGGATTTGTTAGGTGGTGCCACACAATGTCTAATCAAAGACTTGGTGGGAAAAGAAAACCCGAGGGAATGCAGGAGAAGCCCTTCTTCTTTTTTGTTTACTAGCTTCTGTCTGATGAATATTAATGGAGATCAATTTGATAATGTTGTTCTCCCATCTTCATCAACATTAAATCATATTGAACAACAACTAAAACGCAGATGATGATAAATGCTGAACCAAAAGGGAAGCCGGAAAACAACATTTCGACAACAACACAACATTTTCTTCTACTCCTAACTCTCAAGTAAAGTTTCTATCTTTATACAATTTATTAAATGTTATACTCACTATTCTATCACTCTTTCATGTACATTTTTTATTCTTAAACAATATGAAGTTAGTATTATTTGTACATTGCTACATATACGGGATGAATATTACATGTTGCTATTTTAATATGTTGATCTTAAATTCTGATTTTCAAAGTTTCACACAATAATGTAGACTTTATTGACAAGTAGAAGTTCAAATGGAAAATTCTGCCGAACGGATGAAACATAGAAAACACATTTTGCAACAAAGAAGACAAAGTTTTGACAGTCCAAATCATCATTTACCTAATGGTAACAATGAATACAAACCCCCAATTCATTTGCGCATATTTTATAAATACTAATATGGATATAACCATTGTTATTGAAGAAAAGCGTAAACGTACCTTACCATGTGACCCACATTTTATTGGCGACAGTCCCACAGTACATACACAGTGTACACCATTATCAAACATCACTTCGTCTGTGAATCAGTGTCAGCAACATTATACAGGGCAATTTCAAATTTGACCGAGGCATTTAGTCAATGCACGTACCATCAATGCTTCTTCAATCTAGAGGAATTTGTTGTCTAAGTTTGGGAAAGAAAATTTAACTTCATCAAACCTCAATCCGCCATCAACTTCTACAGTACATACAACCACAGGTGTTGCTCCAATTCAAACTAGCGCCACGTCTCAACATATACATTCAGGAAGATATATAATACACAATTCAAAACTAATAGAGCACATCTCAGATGACAGTGATGATGAAATCAATATAACACAGGGAGACATTCGTATAAGTAATATGTTGTTATTGTTATTAAATCATGTCAAATTGCCAACCATGTATATTTAACTTCCTATGTATCTAACTTACTTAATTAGATACACACAACTCGTTTTAGATTAAACAAATTTGTGTCATATAGATTATTCATTTGATGACCCACCAACGGAGGATGATGCTGATACTGATGAATATAGGAATCTAGACACACCATATCATTATCAAAATACCGGTTTTGACGTTCAACTTTCAACTTACATTGTGTTATCTTTCATTTCTTTTGATCGTGGGGAGAATCTAAACTTCCAAATTAATGTGTAGGTCCAACTTACAATGATATTGGAGATCCAGTTTGGCAATGCAAGCACTGTAAAGCTATGATATGGTATGATGAGAGGATTAACAAAGACAAACAGACCAAAAACCCAAGGTTTGCATTATGTTGTGGTGATGGAAAAATACAACTACCTCTACTACAACATGCTCCACAACCATTGAGGCAACTACTCTTTGACACCAACGGCTCACAAGCTAAGAACTTCCAGCAAAACATTCGTTCATATAATCTAATGTTTGCATTCACATCGCCTAGTGTCAAAGTTGACAAACCTATAATACTGGAAGAGGTCCTCCTACATTCCGCATACATGGTTAAGGGCATCATCTTATTGGAAGCCTCCTACCTATGCCTAATAACTCACCGAAGTTTGCACAACTATATATTTATGATACAGACAATGAAGTCAGCAACAAGCTTTCCCAGAATTCATAAGTCTTAACATTCAACAAATTTTATGTTACATTACAGTTTTTTAAATTGTCTTTTTAATAATGTATACCATGAACACTTGCTTATGCACCTTCAGGAATGTACAACATCAAAGATATTCTCAATGAAGACATTATCATTGGAATCAAGAATATGCTAGATAACCATAATCATTATGCATAAAAGTTTAGAATGGCAAGAGACAAACTACAATCATTTGCGGTTTTTGACCTCAAGCTAAAACTCATTAGTGATAGACAATCAGATGGAAGATTATATAACTTGTCAAATACTGCTGAAGTTATTGTTTTGATTGTTGGTGACGAACATACAGGCAATAAAAGAGATATCATAATTGGAAAGCAAACAGGAGTGCTGAAAAGAATAAATGTACTACATCCTGCATATTTGCCTTTGCAATATCCCCTTTTGTACCCCAAAGGAGAAGATGACTATAAACCAAATATTCTTCATAAGGATCATCCAAATATCCATGCTACAAAGAGAAAAAAAGTTACCATGCGTGAATATTTTTGTTACAGAAAGCAATCAAGGGACAATAAACCTCAAACAATACTACATTCAAGGAGATTGTTTCAACGATGGATTGTTGATGGCTACTGTATGATTGAGTCTCAAAAAACTATGTTAGACAACATCAACAGGAACTCAGAGTTGACAAGTACATGAATTTGAATGCCTGTAATAATGACCCCCAAACACTTGGTAATAAAAATGGTAAGAAAATTATACTACCGAGTTCTTTTGTTGGTAGTTAGAGGTATATGGAACAACTATATTTTGATGGGATGACAATTTGTGGCCATATTGGATTTCCAGACCTATTCTTGACATTAACATGTAATCCAGCATGGCCAGAAATACAACGACAAGTTAGGAAATCCAATCTGCCACCTCATCAATAAGAAACAACTCTAGCAATGTCATTAATTTACTATTCATAGGCATTCAACTCACTGACAAAGAAACAATGCATCTATGTTTGACTGAAATTGAAAATCTACTACAAGCCAATAGGAAAAGCCTATGAGATTTCCCTTCAATGCCATACCCAATTGCCAACCCACACCGAAATAAACTCATCTACAACGAATTGGCTTATGACAAGGAAATTTTGGCCGCTGAATTTAACAAATGCTATCACTCACTAACAGTTATGTACAACATATTTTAGTTTTTCTTAAGACAATATTCATTCCCAACAATCCATACTACTAATTCATGATGTATACATTACTAAATGCAGATGAGCAGGCTTCTATTTTTTATAACATTATGCGTGTTGTTGTAACTTAATCGGGGGAAGTTTATTTTCTCTATGGATATGGTGGCACCGGCAAGACCTTTGTCTGGAAAACTTTATCATTTGCTATACGGTCTAATGGTGACATTGTTTTAACAGTTTCTTCAAGTGGGATAGCTTCATTACTGCTGCCCGGAGGTAGAACAACACATTCTAAGTTTGCTATACCAGTGCCTACAACACAAAATTCAACATGCAATATCCATCAAGGGAGTTACTTGGCTAAATTGTTGCAGATGACAAAACTAATAATTTGGGATGAAGCTCCAATGTGTCACAAGTTCAGTTTTGAGCCACTTGACAAAAGCTTAAAAGACATCATGCACAATGATAGACCTTTTGGAGGAAAGGTCATTGTTTTTGGTGGTGATTTCTGTCAAATACTACCTATTGTGCCAAGAGTTAATCGCTCTGATATTGTCCATGCAACTCTAAATGCATTATACATTTGGGATCATTGTCAAATTCTTAAATTGACAAAAAAACATATGGTTGTTGTCCAATCCTTCTGCCCATACCAATAGTGATAACCTTAAACAATTTTCTAATTGGCTACTAGGCATAGGCGATGGCAAACTTAGAGAACCTAACGATGGATATGGCGAAATCACCATCCCATATGAGTTTTTTATAAAGGACTTTCATGATCCTATCTAGGCAATTGTTGGATCAACATATCCAAACTTATTACAAAACTATAGCAACAGAGATTTCTTGCAAAAAAGAGTTGTTCTAGCCTCTACAAAAGATGTTGTTGACAAAATAAATTACTATGTCCTATGTTTGATTCCGAGTGAGGAGAAAGAGTATTGTAGTGCTGATAGTGTTGATAAATCTGATGAACTACTCAATCCTGCTTTTGGAGTACTAACTCCTGAATTTTTGAACTCATTGAAAACATCAGGAATACCTAGTCACAAGCTAAAAATCAAGGTTGGTACTCCCATCCTACCACTATGAAATTTGGACTAGGCAAATGGATTATGCAATGGAACTAGGCTTATTGTGACAAGACTTGGTTCGAATGTGGTTGAAGCAGAGGTTATTACTGGACCCAATATAGGTCATAGGACATACATACCAAGAATGAATATGCCTCTTTCTGATTCTGCATGGCCATTCAGACTAATTAGAAGACAATTTCCATTCATGGCTTCATTTGCAATGACCATAAATAAGTCTCAGGGACAGTCCTTGGCACATGTAGGATTGTATTTGCCAAACCCAGTATTCTCCCATGGCCAGCTATATGTTGCACTTTCATGAGTGCAAAGTAAAAAAGGACTATATATTCTTATTCATGGTAATCAAGGCATTCCTAACAATACTACCATTGATGTAGTATACAAAGAAGTATTAGCAAACTTATAAACACGGTATGCTTCCCAAATTCTTATTGTTACATATGCATTATCATTAATCAAATTCATTTTCTATCAAACTATATAGTAACACATCCTACATTCTCGACTTACAACATTTTTCATTGACTTCATTTTCAACATAACAATATCTAATCATGCAATTACTATATACTACGTTTTTTACTTTACCGTTACTTATACTGCTTTCAACATCAACACTCTATTGCAATTTCATTATGATGAAATCTCATATTAATTTCATATAATACCTTTATTTCTTTATGCTGCAGGACAACAAAAACAAGGAAAGTGATGAAAATTTGTTATTACACCACTCCCACTAAAGCATACTCATATAAATTTACCTCTTTTTAGGTTAGTATTGTTGCATATAGTAGCAACGTCCTACTTAGGATTTTTAAATGTTCACTAATATTATCTATAAATGTTATCAATTCATTCATTTATGTTCATTATGCAGCCTCTCCTTCACTACAACAACATGACACTAATGATAATCACAACAATATCATCCAAAACTATCTACAATAGGATGAGGTTAGTTTCAAATTCATACTTTATTTAATGTTTTTTCTATCGATAGTTCAACATTATTATCATCCCAATAAACAAAATTATAAAAGTGTACACATGTAGTAATAATTTACATTTATCAATACTCAAATATTAGTATTAGCCCGTGCATCCGCACGGGCGACTCTCTAGTCTCTAATTAAAACAAAGATCACCTGGACACGTGTCATCCTCTTATTACTTCATTTCTCACCTTAAAAATTCATCCTTTTGCTTGGAATAGAACACAACTCTTTTGCTCATTTGTAAACGGAAAATCCTATTACTAAGACAAAGACGCTCACAGGTTCTCTAGACTCTTTGCAACACAAAGGGAAACATAAAAAGAAAAAACTTTAATCACCGACATTATCTTTTGTTGCCCAAATTATGGTTGTAATGCTCCTGGTTGTTGACTTCTCTACGGCTAAAACACTACAACACTTCACAAGATGACATTTTATTTAGCAACAAAGTGTTACAATGTTGTTGTGACAAAGAAAAATCTATGTATTTATCAAATTTAAGAGTTATCTTATCATTTTGTTGCTTATTCCCACAACTTTAGATCATGATTAAGGACCCCAATTCAATTTAGTAGAGGCCTTACAAATCACAAATTTGGTAAACTACAATTATTTTCTCTCTTGATTAAGGACATAGTGTTAAATGATGATAAGAATGAAATGGGACAATGATATAAAAACACCATAGGATAAGAAAGAAGAGCGAGGGAAACAATCCTTGAGGCTATTAAGCAGAAAAATCTGGTTCTTCTATATAAATCATGAGTCATATAATAATATCAACCATATATATATATATATATATATATATATATATATATATATATATATATGTCTTAAAACATTTTATAATATACTCATTCAAATCCCCCTATTCCAGTACTGCTTTTTTTCTAAACTAAATGAAAGGGAAAAATTAACTAATTTATGTAATTCTATGAATCATAAATATAATTCTTAGAATAATCAATTTTAAATTCTACTAATATCATATAATTCTTACAATTTACATAACAATGCTAATATTCAATTTTAATCACACGAAAGTACTCCTCCTACTCAATAATATTTATTATATATAAATTCGCAAAAGCTTAAAAATGAATTTTTTAAAAACTGCACAAAACGTAAAACAAAAAATACTATTATATTCCATTCCACTTCTACCCGCGCAATATTTCCCAATTCCGCCAAAAACAATCCACCATCTTCTCCTATCTAGGATCATCAGTTCCTGCTCCTTTTTTGTTAGCCTGTGTACTCTTCTTTGGACATGCTAAACTCAGCTTCATCGAGACAAAGGGACTTCGATCATCCAGGTAAGAATTAATTTGAAATATTTATCATGCTTATGAGTTAAACTTCGTGGATTTTTGGGAGCCCAACCATTCTATTCTTCTTTTCAAAAACATTCACAGATTGATTAAGCATATATTTTTTTGACATTTCATATCTATTATCTTTTCCATACATGGATCAACAATCTGACACCAGCAGACATAGTTGATGTATTGTTCACTCATCAATCAATTTTTGTTGTGTGAGGCCACTAAAGGCTCTATACAGTGTTAGCTTTCTTCTTAGGCCTCTTGGAGTGGCTGTAGGAGGCTTGGTTCTTTGTCTAAAACGTTGTATTTCTTTCAAATAAGATTTCTGAAAATTGTAATTCATGTATGCATCTTGCCATTTTGGCACCATTTGGGATGTGTATTCTTTCCCAAACTTCATTGCCTTTGAATTTGATTATGTTGGTTGCACCAAAGATGTGTATGTATGTATCAAGGTTTTAGATATTAGTCCACCTTGATGTGTGTAGGTAGAGGGTGATGAATTAGAGTAGAAACTCTTTTGAGATAAGATATCAAGAGAGTAGGTGTAAAGGGAAATGATGGATAGTGAAAGAGAATGGAATAGAGATCACAATGCAAGTAGGATGCTACGGATGATGTTACATTTATATGAACAGCGAATATTTTACAAGAAATGACAGTGGGTTGGGTTTGATAGAGTTGGTGAGGTAGGCATGGAAGGCTAATTCACCATTATGTGTTTAATTCATTAAGTTGAGAATTAAAATAGAAAAAAAGGTATAGACACTAGAAAATCATGTTACCCTGTCCTTTGGGACCAAAACGAAAAGTTAGAGCTTTTTAAGTTGTGTTTTCAATTATGCACCAAGAAAAAATAGTGCTTTTTAGGAAAAGTTGTTTTGATTTTCTAGGAGGAAGCGGTTTATGGAGAAAGAAGCACTACTACAAAATCTAGATTTAGCATCGTTAAGTCAACATCAGTTTTTTGATAAAACCGATGTTAACAAAACACGATGGTAAAATGGTAAATAACGAGACTTTATTAACATCGGTTTTTCTAAAAACTGATGTTAACAAGAGCATGGTGGTAATAAATTCAGTTAATTGACATCAATTTTAAAAAAATCGATGTGAACTAGTTGATGTTAACATTAGTTTTTTTAAAACCCGATGTTAACATTAATTTGGTAACATCAGTTTCATCAAAATCGATGTTAAGTTTATAACGTTAACATCGGTTTTCCTAGAAAACTGATGTTGTGTTATCCATAAATTAAAAAACCAAATTCTCCCCCCCCCCCCCGCGCACTCAGTTTGGCAAACCCTTTCTCCATCCTCCTTCGAAAGCTTTAGTTCATCATTGTCCTTCGAAAGCTTTTCCCCCCGCTCAAAGGTTTGTATTCAATACATTCCATCAAAGCCCCATTATTAGTTTTCTGTTTGTCTTCCACTTAGTGTGACCCTCACGGAATTTGTGGTTATGTTCATAGTTGTGATCCTCAAAGTCACCCTTTCTGTGTCACTGAAGCTTTGGCTGGGTTGTCTTTCACTTGAAGGTTTGTGAAGCAACGGCAGAGCACTTCATCTGTCAACTTTGTGTTAAAGGTAAGAACCCCTGTCCATCAAGTGTTTAAATATTTAGTCTTGGCTAGGTTTTTGGTTTGTAATATGACACTAGAATAGTTTCTATGAAGTACTTCAACCATCCTTGACTTGTCTAGTTATACCACATTGCTCTCCTGTGGAAGTCTGTATTATCACTATGTAGTACTGAGATTTTAATAATGGGGAATGTTGCTTAATGTGAATTAGAAATGAGTTAATAAGATAAGTGAAGTTCATTATTAGGTTTCCATTCAGTATTTCAGTATTTAGTAACTTAAATAAGTATCCACTCAGCAAGAGTAATGTATGTGCTATCTAAATCTTAAGGATCTTAGTGATTCAGCAAAAAAAATGCATAGTTTACTATGCATTTTAGGGAGAAAAATGCAGGATTTTAGTGATTCAGCAAACAAACTCTTGCCAATAAGTTCAACATAAATTTAACCAGCCATGTGGGGTTGTGTACAGTCATCTTTCGCAAGCTTATGTGTTATAGCTTTTAATTAGTTGTACAAAAGGTAAAATCCTTTTAAGTAGGTGATCGAGGCCATGCCCGAATCAAATAAATATTAAAATGTAGTAACTAGGAAGTGATCCTAGGTCGTTTCCCAACGAGCAAGGATACACCAAATGTTCATAACAGATAGTAGGAAATAGTCACAAATTGGGGGGGGGGGGGGGGTAGTTTGCTTTTGTAAATTAAACAGCGAGTAAAATTGAATTAGAAATTATCAGAATTAAAATACGTTGCTGCCCCTTGATTCACAAGAAAGTCTATTATCCTAGGTTGCGAGAATTTATCCTTTATCAGTTCAACCACTTAATCCAACCCTAAATTAAATTACTAAGAGAAATTTAACATAAAACATTCATTATGTGATTAAGCATCACACACACCAATTACTCATAAACAATCATTAAGCATGAATGTAAATTAAGCATAGAGACAATTAATCAAGCACTAAACATGCATGAATTAATAGCAACAAATTTAGAGTAATTAGTGAAGAGGAAAAACTGAACGGAATTTAACAATAATAATAGAACCTCAAAGAGAACTGTGCTTGATCCTCAAGAGAAAACAACGTCGCGGACTTAGCCTTCCATTAATCAAATAGAGAACAAAGTTTTATTGATAAAACTAAAAGTCTGAATTGGAATTGTAAAAAACGAAAATAAAAGAGAAAGAGAAGAGAGACCAAAACTAAAAACGAAAAATAGAAGAGAGAGAGGGGAGAGAGGAGAGAGCTAAACTAGAACCTTGATGTTGTTATATAGTTTTTCAGCCCCAAAGCTTACAAATCTGTTTTAAATCCAAGCCCATAAGTAAAATCAAATCAAATCTAGATAAGATAAGATCTAGATGAAATAATATCTAGATGAGATCAAATCTAAATAATATCTAGATAAGATAAGATCTAATTTTATAGAATAAATTAGTCTGCCCTCTTCAAGTCCAAGCCCTATGCTTCATTAATTCCTGAAATTAGATTAAAAACATCAAATTAGTTGAATGGGCCCAAATAATAAAACTGCCTAATTAATTTGACAATTAAGACTAATCAGTACTTAAAATGGTGCAAAAAGAGTTAAGAAATAGGAGAAAATAATAGCACATCAGTAGGCCCACTTAATTCAACACTCAAAGGAAGTACCAAAAATATGTTATCAGCCTTACCTCTTCCAGGGGTTGGTACTTAACATGAGGGAAGAGCATAGAGGTCTCCCTAATAATTGGAAACATTTTTAAGAGATAGAAGTGGAAAAGTATACATGAAAATATGTAATGCCTCAGAAATATTAAGAAGGGGGGGTTGAATTAAGATTTCGTTGACTATTCCTAATTGAAATTTTCCCTTTCTTTATTATTCCCTAGAATAAATTATTTCTTTAATTATAAGTTACTCAAATAACAAATAAAGAGAAGTAACTTTAAAGAAATATAAACACAGAAAGTAAAAGAGATTAAGGAAAGAGAGAATGTAAAACCGGATTTATATTGGTTCGACCACAACCCGTGCCTACGTCCAATCCCCAAGCAACCCGCTTGAGATTTCCACTATCCTTGTAAAATCCTTTACAAGAAATGAACCACAAAGGACTTCCCTCCTTTGTGTTCAGTGATTACAACCAAGAAGTTATTCCCACTTCTTGCAATGAACCCCAAGGAACATTGGTCCCTTGTGTCCAGTGATAACAACCAAGAAGTTATACCCACTTCTTACAATGAACCCAGAAGACGTTGGTCTTTTGTGTCCCTTGTGTTCAGTGTTCGCAATCAAGAAGACCTTCTCTTGAAAACAGTCACCAAGAATAGGTCTCTTGAAAAGCTTTTTGTAAGAATAGAGGAGAGGAAGAAAATAGAATAGCACAATTTTTTGCCTAATGAACTTTTCTTGACAAAGCAATTTTTGAACAAAAACTCTTAGACAGATGTTGAGAATAATTCAGTATTGACCAGTTCATGAAATTTGTGTCATGGTCACATATTTATAGCCATTTGATGGCTCTTGAAGAAACCATGTTAAAAGTTGTGACTCTTGGCAATTTCTTCAAAACTAGTCACTTTAAAAGTTGTGACTTTCTTCAAAACTAGTTACTTTAAAAGTTGCGACTCTCTTCAAAACTAGTCACTTTAAAAGTTGTGACTCTTGACAAATTCTTCAAAAACTAGTCACTTTAAAAATTGTGACTCCTGTCAAATTATTTTTTCAAAACCAGTCACTGGTAATCGATTACCATTATAGTGTAATCAATTACACATCAATAGTTGTGACTCTTCATGTTTAGATTTGAAAACCAACATTTAGAAACACTAGTAATCAATTACAAATGTTGTGTAATCGATTACATAAGTTTGAAAATGTTTTATCACAAGTTGTGACTCATGAAATTTAAAATTCAACGTTCAAAAAAACATTGGTAATCGATTACATACCCATGGTAATCGATTACTACTTTGTAAAACAATTATAAAACTGTTTTGGGCTTCTGGTAATCGATTACTGCCTTATGGTAATCGATTACCAGAGAGTAAAAACTCTGGTAAAAGATTTTTCTTAGAAAAATTCTTTTGGACAAATTGTGCTATTCAATCTTTTCTTTGAAAAATTCTTTTTATACTTATCTTGATGCTTTTCTTGATGTTCTTGCATATCTTGAGTCTTCTCTTGAATCTTCACTTGAATCTCCTTGATTCTTTAATCTTGTTTGAATGGATCTTTAATAATATTAGGCATCATCAAAATAATCTTGGAAGCTTTGCTTCTACAATCTCTCCCTTTTTTATGATGACAAATCCTGAAATCAAGAGAATATATGCAATATTTGATTTATCGTTCACTCATCCCTTTCTCTCCCTTTCTTTTTGAATTTGTGCTTAATTTAAAACTTAGTAAATAAATTTATGTCTTGATTTCTAAAATATTCATTTTCTCTCCCCCTTTGGCAACAACAAAAAGCCAAAGTGCGTGGAAAAATAAAATCATACACAAGACATAACTAAATCATATCCATAAATACCAGTCATAGTCATATACCAATAAGGTAACCAAGTTTAAACACAAAACACAAACAACTAAGTGCAAATAAGTAAATAATATAACCAAGTTCAGAAAACATAAAGTGAAAGACATAGCCAAATACACAGCTTAAAATAATAATAATCTAAATCTATCTAAGTAACAAAAATCAGTTATGAACACATACACATTACTTATTTTAATTATTTTAGCATATCAATATAATTTTAACAAAATCCAATCATGTCAAATCATACATAATTAATTCAAGCATAATCAACTTAAAAAAAAATTCAATCAATCATGTATATTCAAATCTTTAAACTAAATATAGTTAATTAATCATAGTAAATTTTAACATAATCAAACAGTTTTGGAAATATCTTCAATTAGCTGCAATAATAAAACTTAACTGAATGCAATAATCAAACCTTGAGATAGTTCAAATGTTACCTCTTCTGAGATATAATTGATAATTTTGTCAAGAAGATGTTTTTAGGAGACATTCTACTCTTTTGCTTTAGTCTTTGATTTCTTGAGAATCATCTTCTTCGCTTTCATAGTTTTTGGTCAAAAGGTTGATTTCTTCTTTTTCAGAACCTTCAGATGAATCATTATCATCAGAAGCAATGTAGGCTCTCTTATCCTTCTTTTCTCCATAATTTTTCTTCTCAGATTTCTCAGTCCACTGCTCATTTGTTGGACAATTTGCTTTTAGATGTCCAGGTTGATTGCACTTTTAACATCTTAGAGTTGGAGAAGTCTCTCATGATCCCTTATTTTGATTGAAATTTTGACGTTGATTTTCTCTTGTTTTGATAAATTTGTGAAATCTTTTCACAAATAGAGAGAAATCTTCTTCATCATCCGAGTCCTCATAGTCAATATCTTAGAAGGAGGATGATGCTTTAAGTGCTATTCCCCTTTTTCTTTTGTCACTTTCTTCATTTTGATTGAGTCTTTGCAATTCCATCTCATGTTCCTGCAACTTTCCAAATAATGTGGCAAGAGACATACTAGATAGATCTTTAGATTCAGTAATGGTAGTTACCTTTGGCTGCCATTCTCTATTTAGGCATCTTAATACTTTATTTATTAAATCCTCATTTGTAAATGTTTTTCCAAGTGATGCAAGATGATTAACTATATGAGTGAATCTTTTATGCATATCTTGTATGTTTTCATCCTAAATAGTTCATATTCATGGGTTAGAGTATTAATCCTAGATCTCTTAACATCAGTTGTGCCCTCATGTGTGAGTTGAAGTGTGTCCCACATCTCCTTGGCATTTGTACAGTTTGAGACTCTAAAATATTCATCTATTCCTAGGGCAAAAGTAATGATGTTTTTGGCTTTAAGATTATATTGAAATCTTCTTCTATCTTCTTCAGACCATTGATCTCTAGGTTTTTCTGTTGTTGTGTTTCCATCTACTATGGTGGGTACATAAGGTCCTACTTCTATGGCTTCCCAAATGTTTAAATCTATTGCTTCAATGAAGATTTGCATACGGGTTTTCCAGTAGTGGTAACCCTCTCCATTGAAGATAGGAGGCCTATTGATGGAATTTCCTTCTGGGAATAAGAAATTTGTTGAGGCCATATTTCTTGAAGTTTCAAAACTTTCTACAAGAAACCTGCTCTGATACCACTTGTTGGACAAGCGGCTTAAGACGCGGGGGGTTTAATTAAGATTTTGTTGACTATTCCTAATTGAAATTTTCCCTTTCTTAATTATTCTCTAGATTAAATTATTTCTTTAATTATAAGTTACTCGAATAACAAATAAAGAGAAGTAACTTTAAAGAAATATAAACACAATAGAAAGTAAAAGAGATTAAGGAAAGAGAGAATGCAAAACCGAATTTATACTGGTTCGGCCACAACCCGTGCCTACGTCCAGTCTCCAAGCAACCTACTTGAGATTTCCACTATCCTTGTTAAATCCTTACAAGCAATGAACCACAAAGGACTTTCCTCTTTTGTGTTCAGTGATTACAACCAATAAGTTATTCCCACTTCTTGCAATGAACCCTAAGGAACGTTGGTCCCTTGTGTCTAGTGATAACAACCAAGAAGTTATACCCACTTCTTGCAATGAACCCAAACTTGAAGTTTCAAAACTTTCTACAAGAAACCTGCTCTGATACCAATTGTTGGACAAGCGGCTTAAGAAGTGGTGGGTTGAATTAAGATTTTGTTGACTATTCCTAATTGAAATTTTCCCTTTTCTTAATTATTCCCTAGATTAAATTATTTCTTTAATTATAAGTTACTCGAATAACAAATAAAGAGAAGTAACTTTAAAGAAATATAAGCACAATAGAAAGTAAAAGAGATTAAGGAAAGAGAGAATGCAAAACCAGATTTATACTTTTTCGGCCACAACCCGTGTCTACGTCCAGTCCCCATGCAACCCGCTCGAGATTTCCACTATCCTTGTAAAATCCTTACAAGCAATGAACCACAAAGGACTTTCCTCCTTTGTGTTCAGTGATTACAACCAATAAGTTATTCCCACTTCTTGCAATGAACCCCAAGGAACGTTGGTCCCTTGTGTCTAGTGATAACAACCAAGAAGTTATACCCACTTCTTGCAATGAACCCAAAAGACGTTGGTCTTTTGTGTCCAATGATCAACCAAGAAGTAAATCCTGCTTCTTGCAATGAACCCAAGGAACGTTGGTCCCTTGTGTTCAGTGTTTGCAACCAAGAAGACCTTATCTTGAAAACAGTCACCAAGAATAGGTTTCTTGAAAAGCTTTTTGTAAGAATGGAGGAGAGGAAGAAAATAGAATAGCACAATTTTTTGCCTAATGAACTTTTCTTGACAAAGCAAGTTTTTGAACAAAAACTCTTAGAAAGATGTTGAAAATAATTCAGTATTGATCAGTTCATGAAATTTGTGCGATGGTCACATATTTATAGCCATTTGATGGCTCTTGAAGAAACCATGTTAAAAGTTGTGACTCTTGACAATTTCTTCAAAAACCAGTCACTTTAAAAATTGTGACTCTTGTCAAATTATTTTTTCAAAACCAGTCATTAGTAATCGATTACCATTATAGTGTAATCGATTACACATCAACAGTTGTGACTCTTCATGTTTAGATTTGAAAACCAACATTTAGAAACACTTGTAATCGATTACAAATGTTGTGTAATCAATTACACAACTTTGAAAATGTTTTATCACAAGTTGTGACTCTTAAAATTTCTGAGGCCAGTTGTCCTACAGTGTATCCTATTTTTTCTCTTGATTGTTTTGAGCCACTCATAGTATGTTTTAAGTCACGCTTTCCTAAAGTCTGTCCTTTGAATAATGACTAGTCAGGGATGGAAAAAGAAAGCTTTTCACAAGAAGCTAGTACTATGCTTGTTGTATTTGACATCTGATATAGCCTAGCTCAAAATCAATATCAGACAACTTGAAACCTTTTACAAATATACAATATAACACTAACTTATTTGAAAGCCTATCATCAAAACAGCAGTAGAGGAATCTATGTCGAGCAAAACTTGTGGCTTTTTGCAATTGACATTGATATAGCCAAAAGTTAGTGCAGTTAGGTGGTTAAAGTTTTAGGGCATGAAATTAGCTTCAAATAGAAGGGTAGAAGAAGTGGGTGTCCTGACTTGTTATCATTTGGGAACTGAACATCAGCTCTATAGAAAAAAGAAATCCATGGAAGGAGAACTTTGTCTTCTATTCTTTGTAACTCAATTCACTATATTTTGTAACAAACTTGAATACATGGTAAGAAGCAATGGAAGCATTGAGGTAACATTAGAGGTTGAATGGGGATACAAAGGACAAGGGAGGAAATGAGAGGTAGGAAATCAATTTGGTAGTTTCGGTGCCTCCTGCCACAAGGTAGTGAAGTTTATCTCCTCTGATTTCTTTATTCTCAGCTCTCAATTGCATTTTCCTTTTGTATGAAGAGCACTATTGTATGGAATTTTCCCTACTAATTCCATAGTAAATTCAGTTCCTATCAGAATATCATATAATTCATAGTATTGTGAATAAAGAAATAGGAGACATTTTAAAAAATGAAATGGTTATACTAACAAATAATTCTTTGGTAAGCATCCTTTATCATAGGAATTAAAATAATTTATTGACAAGTGTAGGATCATTTCTTTGCACATCTCAAACAATGATTAAAACACTAAAAAGATTGTGTGGTAGACCGTGCTAATCTAAGAATTACTGTGACTTTATACCAGCCACTTTGGACTGATAAGTGATAATTGAATAGCAAAAGAAGATTATTTTATAATTTAATAACATCCTAGATTCTAAATAATGCATCGGTGTCAATGCTAATGGTACATCAGAGTCTAACCCTATTGATTGATATGTAGGCTTGTCTCAGTATATGTGCTGCTCCTAAAATATTTCTGCACACTCACCTATAGGCAGTTATTGGGGCAGTAGGATCTGCTTCCATTAGCATTAACTCTAAACCTCGGCCTTCACTTATCATCTTAGCAGCCAAGTCAATTATAGAAGTTGTGTGAGGGAGTGTAGCTTGATATTCCCAATCACTAACTGGAGCCTGAACAATTAAATAGACATAGAAAATTAAGCACTTAGTAAAAGAACAGATGGGCTAGCATGACATTATATATTGATATTGATCAAACAAACCTCTACTTTTTCTTTAGGCTTGGGTAAGACCAAAATCCAACATTTTAATCCTTAGACTTCAAAATTAAAAATCATACATGCCACATAAAATCATGTTAAGTTCTAAAATCATGTCACCCATGTTGTTTCTGCCCAAGAAACAAGTGAACCAGACAAAGACGAAAAAGAAATCTCTAGTGCAAGGACTGATAAATCCATTTCACCAATTTATCTCCCTATATACTTGACTCATTCTTGTTTCCTTCATCTATAATAGCAACTGAGTTAGTTCTATTTATTGTGCCAGTTTAAGTTGTTCATATTAAGCTGCAGTTTGAGTATAGTAATCATGTATCTGTTAGTCGTCATTTACGACTAACTTTTGTATAGAAAATTTTTATAAAATGTTTATCTTGTCCCCAATTTATGGTTCTTTTTGTAGGTTTGTACATATTTTTAGGTTTAGATTAATTGTGTTCAGTATAAATGCCCAACATTGTGAATTTAATGTGTTTCAACTTCAGTTTCAGGTAAAAAGGATGAAATTTGTGAAGGCTTGCAGGTATCTCGCTAAGCGAGGCTTGTGCGCTTAGCGAGAATCATGTGTTAAGCGAGGCACTCAGCCTGCTTAGCAACTTGGGAGAATCTGGAGGAGAATCTGAGAAGCATCTACGCGCTCAACGAGTCATCAACTTGCTCAATGAGGCGTTTGTCTCTTCCCGCGCTAAGCGCGCCCAGCTTGCTCAGCGAATATTCACTAATTCGTGCTAAGCGCGAAATTGGCGCTAAGAGATCCTTTGAGGACAGAAAACCCTTTTTAAGGCTGAAGTTGGAAAAATCAAGCATATGGAGGTTATTATTGAACATTTTTCATTTTGATTATTATTGAAGTGGTTTGTTTTGATTTGAAAATCTTGTGTTTATTGAATGAATTAGATTGATCAATGGCATGAATTGAGTGAATTGTAATACGTAGATCATATGCTTTGAGTAAGTATTCAGTAATTAGAAGAGAAAGAACATGGATTAGGTACATGGTTGAAAATGTTAGTTGGTTTGATAGATTGATTGTGAAGGTAATCACTAGCCACAACCCGGTGAGTGTGTGATCTTTAAATGTGAAAGAACAACTAGCATTGAGTACCGATTTTTGCATGAATCTCTGATTACAAAATGAATGCATGAGTTTGAAGATGATGAAAGCCATGATTGACTGAAATAGCTACTTAGCCAAAAAGCTTACCTTGTGCATGAATGAATTATCCCTTGCACCCATGTTGAGCTGAAAATTTGATTGACTGACTTGAACCCTAAGCTTGCAAAATGTAATCTCCATCTACCTTGTCTTGGGTTGTAGGAGAGCATCATAGTTCAAGGAAAATTGGTCCCAAATTTGGGGGAGTTTATTGGGTGACAGCAATTGTGGTAAGAAGATGACAGCACACATAGCAAAATCAATAAGCAGCAAGTAAAAGCTGCTAAAAAAAGAAGAAAGAAATTTCAAAAATAAAAGCTAAGTGTGTCCTGTTGTCAAAGCTAAGTGCTGTAATTATTGAAAGACAAGTAATTGAAGCTGGAATAAAGGAAAAAAGGGTTGATCTAAGGATGAATGCTCTCCTAGAACTTAAGATTTTTACATCCTAGAAAAACCATATATTGTTTGCAACCCGGCCTCATTACAAGCCAAGAAAAGTCCTTCGGATTCAATTTGTGTGTTTGTGACTGTATGTCATGAGATGAATTGCAAAGATTGAGACTTGTGTTGGTTGTTGATTGAGAAATAGCCTTAAACACTTGTGCTTGAGAGAAACAGTGATCGTGAGGCATTGACTTGGTGAATCTTCCTTGATATCTGTCTTGCTTGCTAGCGTATTTCACTTGTATGCCTAATTATCATGTTCATATCTTTAAAAAGCTGCATATCTTGTGAAAAGTTGTTGATTGAAGCATTGTATGCCACTTGTGTCATGTTATTGAATGCTTGGAAACAAACACTCTTTTGAATAACCACTGTGAGCTTGTCACATGAGGACAAGTGAACTGTTCTTTCTTTGCTTGAGGACAAGCAAAACTGTAAATTTGGGGGAGTTTGTTAGTCGTCATTTACCACTAACTTTTGTATAGAAAAGTTTTATAAAATGTTTATCTTTTCCCCAATTTATGGTTCTTTTTGTAGGTTTGTACATATTTTTAGGGTTAGTTTAATTTTGTTCAGTAAAAATGTCCAACATTATGAATTTAATGTGCTTCAACTTCAGTTTCAGGTACAAAGGATGAAATTTGTGAAGGCTTGCAGCTGGTGTCTCGCTAAGCGAGGCTTGTGTGCTTAGCGAGAATCATGCGCTAAGCGAGGCACTCAGCCCGCGTAGCGAGTTGGGAGAATCTGGAGGAGAATCTGAGAAGCATATGCGCGCTCAATGCGTCATCAGCTTGCTCAGCGAGGCGTTTGTCTCTTCCCATGCTAAGCACGCCCAGCTCGCTCAGTGGATATTCACTAACTTGCGCTAAGCACAAAATTGGCGCTTAGCAAGCCTTCGAGGACAGAAAACCCTTTTTAAGGCTAAAGTTGGAAAAATCAAGCATATAGAGGTTAGAATAGAGCGTGGATTGGAATGTAGAGAGCAAAATAAAGGCACAAAACAGAGCAAGGAAGCCAAAAACCTCAAGTTTCAAGAGGATCTTAAGTTTAGGAGTAATTTCTAGGTTCCTAGAGGTGAAGGAGACAACCCCACCACTGTGTAATCTGTTATTTTCTTCTTAAACCCTCATCTTGTAGCTGAAAGGTGCTGCCTTGTGATGGAAGGCTAAGTATCTCTGTTGGGAAATTATGCTGAAACTTGATGTAAATTCTTAACTATAAACCATGCCAACTTCCGAAAGCGAAACTAGGGGAACCTTAAGTGCAACATCAAGGCCTTTACAAATCCTTCTCAAGAAATTGTAGCCATAGTTAAGTGCCAACTTTTTTAGTACAGATGAGCCTTGCTTTGCTCTTACATGAGAATGCCCTAGAATGAAGGCAATCCCAGCTTCTTGAGCAGCATAAAGATCTTCCAACTCTTCCTGCATTTGCACTCATGTGTCTGACCTTGCATCACTCTCAGGCTAATTGATAGCACAGTAATGTTGTCGTTGTTGTTCGGGTAGACAAGATTCGGGGTTGAACCAATGGATAACATGTAAGTCTAGTGAACCAACAAATCCTGCATCCCAAGTTGCTAATTAGTAATTACAATTCGACAAAACTTAGATATATATAGTTCCTTCGATGCTTTTATGTTGTTGTCAAACAAACCAGAATTGGAATTTTATCTATGTTGCCAACAAAGAAACATGTAAGTCTAGTGAAGCAACAAATCCTACATCCCCAAGTTGCTAATTAATTGCAATTTGACAAAACTTAGATACAGTTCCATTGATGCTTTTGTATTGTTGTCTAATCAAAATTGAAATTTTACCTCAAAAAATCTATGTGGACATTTAATGCAACCCTTTATTATTATTACAAATTAATAAAACTCCAGTTCTGAATTTAAAAACAATATTAAAACTGCATGTAAGTTTTGTCAACTATAATTCAAGACAAAAAACTAGCAACAATATAGTTTTGACTAAATGAAATTAACAATTTAAGCACACTTTATACACTGCTAAAAAATACACTTTATATTAATTTGTCCCAACTAGGAACTATTTAGAGGCTAGTGCTAGGTAGATTGTTGTTAAGGTACGTGATTTAAATAAAACTTCTACTTATATATATTATGTGACTATGATGTCATGCACTGAATGTCTACAATAATCTTAGAAACTTTCAGGAATAATTGGAAAACAATAATTGTTTATTTCAAACAAAGTTGATTTTCTTATCATTGGTATTACATTATTAACTTATGTTTTATTTGATCATGCAATATTTTAAAGATGTTAGACCATTAGAAGCAGAGAGGTTGAAGGCGCTTCACATCCAGTGGGCACAATATTATCTCAAAGATAGAAATCAAACTTAGGATGTTAGCGAACTATGTAATTTTAGGTTACTTAATTAGTTTACTAGCTTGCTTTACATTTTTTACAATTGTTGTTTCATTTTAACATTGAATATTCTTTATTGATAGTTATTAATAAATTATTTATTCATAGTTATCAATTGATTTTTTTACAATTGATAGTTTACTATCTAGCTTTCTGCTAAAAATTGTTTGAAAGCAGAATGCAAATCATATATGCTGTGCTATGTGGTATGATTTGAAATTTACAGGTTAAATTTTGGGATTTTTGTAAAAACAGAAAGTGTATTTAAAAAAAAAATTCCTAATAACTAAACCGATGTTAATATACACAAAAAACATCGGTTTTTCCAAAAAAAATTGATGTTAACGTAGTTAACATCGGCTTTTGTAGAAAACCGATGTTAACGTTTGAAAGTTAACATCGACTTTTATATAGAACCGATGTTAACGTATATGTTAACATCGAATTTTATAGAAAATCGATGTTAATCTATAACTTAACATTGGTTTTGTATAAAAACCGATGTGAACTGTTAACATTCATACATTTTTTTGGTGTGATTCTTATTATATAACATCGATTATTGAAATAACCGATGTTGTCAATTTTACGTTAACATTGGTTTTAAAAAATCGATGTTAACGATAATACTTTTAACATCGGTTAAAAATTAATATAAAAAGTCATAAATAACTGATATAAAAAACATATTTTCTAATAATGGAGATGACTACCTTCTACTTTTTGTTGCGTATTGCGTTGGTAAACTTTGGCTCACTCTTGCCTTTACTACCACTATGGCTCGCTGTATGTGTGACACATTATTATCATAGAAAAATAATGTTTAGATCATTTTGTTATCTGATTCCTGTATTATGGTCATTATTTAAAAATAAAAAAAAATAGTCATGAGTCATGAACAACATCATGTTAACAAAAATGAAAGAGTCTTCTAAATGTCTAATAATAAAAAATGGATGACATTGACAAGCACACCACTAGGGATCGATCGATGTAAAATAAGAATTGTTGACCCTGACTAATGGCCCTTGGATAAGTGTGAACTATATAATAGATGCGTTGACTTAGAAGAAAAAAACTTCGTGTTGGCCTGTTCTGTTTGAACTTTGAATCGAAATATCAAAGTTTGAGGGGCTGAAATGGGGGCAATGGATGTGAACAAGTAAAAATTGTTGCTCCTCACGTAAAAAAACCGAGTGCGCAAGATAAAGTATGGATGTACGATCGAGCTCGATCAAACCGAGAATGTTTCTTTCTTCGTCCTAAAAAAGTCTTTCGTTCATGATTGCCAAGTTGTAACTTTAGACTCAACGAATACATTGCTGATTGTGTAAACATTTTTTATTAGTTTATTTTTCTAGTAATGAATGTTTTTATTTTATTGTTTTTAAAATAATATGAAACAAACACGCACTAATTGAAGGATGAAGTCTTTTACAACAATACGTCTTATTACTATTGTTAGTGGGACAGAGGAAGGAATGCTAATTATTTTTGTAGAAATATATATATATATATATATATATATATATATATATATATATATATATATATATATATATACGTGTGTGTGTGTGTGTCTATATATATACACTTATTTCTTCGTAGGAGTATTTTAGAAAGCAACATACAAAACTCATTCTAAAAGATAGGCAGTGTAATATATCTATATAAGGATTTATTAGCATATACTCCGTTGTTTTCTAGAAGGATTTTAACAATTTACAACTTTAGTTTTCTGAAAATATAACCAAAGTGTAACTTATTAAAATACTTTCTTTTAGAACTTGATTAGAAAATTAATGATTTGGCTGACAAAAAATAGTTTATATAAGATTTAAATATATTTTTAGTTTATTAAATTTCGGTAAATATTTTTTAGTGCTTAAAAAATTACTTTTATTAATCACTCAAATTTTTAAAAAAATATTTTTACTTTTGTTTATTGTGTTCATAGTTTCACAATTTACAATAATTTTTAATCACCACAATTTATTATTTAAGCTAACTTTTAAAAAAGTGGTTTTTGGGGCTGTATAAGACCGTCATAATATTTAATTGTGTTTTTTTACATATTCTAACTGTTTCAAAGAAAAATAAATAAAAACATGATTGTGAAATTGTTGCAATTTATTTATAAATTATGGATCTTTTAAAGAAATTATTTTTTTTAAAAAATATTATAGTGAAAAACCACCACAAATTATAACATCACTAACACAATGAAAGAAAGAGAATAGAAGTAGTTTTTTTAAAAGAAAATTGAGGTACTAATAAAAATATTTTTTTAATGATTTTAAAAATAATTATTCAAATTTAAAGTACTTTTTTAATGCCCAAATTTAAAATACTAAAAATATACTTAAGTTTTTATATCATAATACTCGGGAAAAAATATGTATGGTTTGTTAAATACGTACATATATATAATATTAATAGTTAATTGGTTGTTTTTTGAAAGATTAAAAGTGTACGTGCACTTATTTCTTGAAAGTGATCAGTTCCTCACTTTGAATGAATGAGATATGATATATCCTTTTTATTTTTTAACTATAATAGCAACAAAAGATTTACCCCAATTTCCCTACTAGACCGATGCTATTAGTTTAACTTTAATATAACCTGTTACGATATCGATCCTTTAATTTGGTGTGGTTTTATCTACAAATTGAATAGACTTTTTATTTGTAAAACACGCAGCTAACTTTTACTGCGTCGATGCGGAGATTGCTTCTGTTTTATGGAACCACAGTTAGGCGCAATCATAAATTTAATCTAACGTGTTAATATAATTGACCTGACGCCTACGAAAAAGATCATTCTAGATTAATATTTGAGTTTAATGCGTACGTAATCATTCAATTATAAATTATTATTTGAATTATTTAAAAATAATTATTTCAAAAAATTTATCATATATAATAAATTGTAATTAGATAACTATATTTTATATTATCAGGCTATAATCTTTTTTCTCTTTATTTTTTTATCAATATGTTAAAGTTGGGTCAAAATTAGTGTATCTTATTATTATCAGCATTGAATATCTTGTTATATATTTTCAAATCAAATAAATTTGACTTGAATATTTTCTTGAAACACTTGTTTTCTTCTTATTGTCATTATGCTGCTTTAAATTTTATAAAATTGTTTTAAATGTGTGTGTGTATATATATATATATATATATATATATATATATATATATATATATATATATATATATATATATATATATATATATATATATATATATATATATAATATTAAGTTTTATTTTAAATGTTATTTTATTTTTTTAAAATATTTCTAAATAAAATAAATAAAGTTGTACAAAACCTGATGACCCCAATGAATACAAGTTTACAACCTGATTTTAGTTTAGTTATTAAAAATAATAGCGCGCGTGTTTGATGAATATTAAAGTTGGACAGTAATTCTTGTCTTTTATGAGTTTTATTTGGACAATTAGGTTGAATTAACTAAAGCTTAGGATCCGGGATTCAAATTCAAAAACAATCAGCCGAGGAGAATACGATTAGACACAACTGTTGTTAGAAGGTTTTGGTGTTTATTGTTGTGTACTGTCGTTTAGGTGCTTTTAGTTACTTCGTAAACTTATACTTAATTTAAGTACTCTTTCTAATAAAATTATATTTGCTTACAAAAAAAGCTTATGATTAAATATATTTAGAATGATCAGTGTTGGTGTGTGAAAAATATAAGGAAAAACAAAAAAAAAGGTTTAAATTGTCTTTTAAAAAAATTACAAATATTATAGAAAATGATTCAAAATACTTGAACCAGGTAATTAGTTTGTAAATCTGACCATGTCAATATGACGAGTCAAAGATATTGTCTAACAAATGTTTTAGGTTCTGAATTTAGAATGTGTATTTTTTAATTTATGAAATTTAAAAATATTATTTTAATCCTTAAATTTTAATTAATTACTCTTTTTAGTTATCATGTGATAAATTGATTTAGGAGGTTTCTAATATGAGCAGAGGAATAGAAGCTTCAGAAAATGCCTTGAATTCGAGGTCAAGGTAGCCTCCTAATAAAGATGCGTATACTGGAACATTCATATCCATATTATTGATATTATCATGATTATATAGGCTGCGGAATTTAGCAAGCACAGTATCAAAATTACAAAGATTTGAATTTGTGCTCCACTATCTATCCTTTGGGGGTAATCCCTTCCATTGCACCAGGACCATTGGGGTTAGTGGCGTGGTAGACCTGTCGAGCTGGTGAGCCAGAATTGCCAAAGGTTCCAAAAGTGGGTGATTGTTATGGGCAAGCGCAGGGAGTGATGAGGCCTATAGAGGTGTTGGATCGTGGTAACGGTGGAGCATGGAACAGTGAAATACTGGATGGATTCGTGATGTGGTTGGCAGGCGAAGACGGTAAGCAACGTGTCCAACACACTCGATAATTTCGAAAGGGCCAAAGTAGCATTTGGCGAGCTTGTGATGAGTGGTACCTGAGACCGAAGATTGGCGATATGGCCGGAGTTTCACGTAGGCCCATTGCCTGACTTCAAAGTTGTCTGGACGACGCTTAACATCTGCAAATGTTTTCATGGTGGTCTGAGCTTTAAACAAACTGGCTTTTAGCTTATCGTGGATTGCAGTCTTGGAAGTGAGAATAGAATCTACTACTTCATTGGTGTAAAAGCCCATGATGTAGTGTGGGAGGGCTGGTGGGGGCTTGTCGTAAATTACTTTGAATGACGTGAGGCCTATGCTTGAATGGAGGGAGGTGTTGTAGGACCATTCTGCTAATGGCAAAAAATTGAACCAGTCCGTTGGGCGATGGTGCACGAACGAACGAAGCTACTGCTCGAGAACAGGATTGATGACCTCTGTATGACCATCGGTTTATGGATGGTAGGTGGTGCTCATGCGCAGCGAGGTGCTACTCATCCGGAATAATTCGTGCCAAAAGTTGCTGAGAAAAATGGGGTCTCGGTTGGACACCAAACTCCGGGGAAGGTCGTGATGTTTGCAGATTGTGTCGAGGAATAGAGTGGCCACCTTAAATGCGGTAAAGTGGGACCCCAGGGCGGCGAAGTGGACCCCCTTTGAAAAACGGTCGGCGACGACCATAATCACTGTGTAACCTTGTGAGCTGGGTAGGCCGGTGATGAAGACGAGGAAAAGATCTTCCCAAATGCTTGATGGAAGGGGCAGAGGTTGTAGTAAACCTGCCGGCTTGCGAGTATCATACTTAACTTGTTGGCATATTTGGCAATTCTTGATGAAGGATTTGACGTCCTGTCGGAGATGCTCCTATGTGAAATTTGCTTGGAGGCAATGTGTGGTTTTGGCAACGCCGAGGTGATCGCCGAGGGGAGTCGAATGAAACTCCGTTAAAAGGGCAGTGCGAAAAGGATTATCGTCATTAAGCCAAATGCTACCCTTGTGTAAAATCAACTGATCCTGCAATTTGTAGTCCGGGTAAGCGGCTGGGTTAGAGGAGATCACAGACCATTTATCCTGAAACATAGAACTAGCTTGCAGGTGCTGCTGGAGTTGGTCCATGAATTCGAATTGAAGGACTGATATAATAAACATGGAAGAATCTGCCAGATGTTCGATACGTGAAAGGGCATCTGCAACAATATTCAAGGATCCGCTCTTATACTTGATGGTGTACTCGTACCCAGAAGTTTGGCCAAGTAATACTGCTGCTCCGACGTCTGAATTATTTGGGTCATCAATTCCTTTAGGCTTCAATGGTCTGTGAAAATCATGAATTTGTGGCCAAGAAGGTATGGTCGCCACTTTCTTACTGCCATAGTCACCGAATGTAGCTCACGAACGTATGTAGAAGCTCGTTCCAACTTTGGAGTGAACTGCTTACTGAAGAAAGCGATAAGTCGTCTGTGTTGCATCAACATTGCGCCCATGGTCGTGCCTGACGCATTAGTCTCTATCTCAAAAGGTTATGAGAAATCTGGGGGAATTAGTACTGGTGCTTGTGTCATGGCGGATTTTAATGCGTCAAAAGCTAGCTGGGATTCGGGGGACCATTTGAATTGGTCGCGGCACATGAGAGCTGTGAGAGAGGCGGTCAAGGAGGCATAGCCCTTTATGAAATGCCGATAGAAACCGGTGAGCCCTAGGAAGCCTTGAATGTCCTTTGCGGATGTAGGTGTCGGCCAAGTTACCATGGCTGCTATTTTGGATTGCTCTGGTGCGATGTCCTCACCGAAGATTACGTGACCCAAGTATTCCAAGTGTCTCTCGACAAAATAGCATTTGGAACGCTTTAAATACAATTTGCTTTGCAACAAAGTGTTGAGCATTGTGTCGAGGTGTTCAATGTGGGTGGCCAGGGAGTCATTGAAGACGAGGATATCGTCAAAAAACACTGCGACAAATTGATGCAAGAAGGGTCGAAGCACCGAGTTCATTGTAGCTTGAAAAGTTGATGGCGTGTTACACAGGCCAAACGACATAACATGGCATTCATAATGGTCGTGATGCATTCTAAAAGCTCTCTTTGG
>NC_038256.2:4044808-4119655 GCF_000004515.6 Glycine max | reverse complement strand
TTCCTCGATGTCGGTGATGAGAGGAGGAAATGGTCGTGGCATTTGTGTGATGAATTCCATTTTTCATCACAATTATAGCAGAACCCCTTTTCACGGTGGAGAGCTATTTCTTCAAGGGTGTGATGGATGAAGGGCTGTTAGGGATTAGGTAGGGGAAGGGGAATGGGTGGTTGGGTTTTGGTTAATGGTTGAGGGGTTGGTTTGGTTGGGGTGGTTTGAAAATTCAGCGTCTATCCTAGATTTTGTCTTCCTGGAGTTTGGCTAGGGCGGTGGCTTGTGGGAGGGAGATGGGCTATAGGGCGAGGACTTCGCGGTGAATTTCCGGTGACAAGCCAGAAATGAAGCAGCTAAGGAGGAACGGTGGGGGCAGTCCGATGATTTGGTTGGCCAAACGTTCGAATTCAGTCAAGTAATCATTGATCGAACCGCATTGCGTCAACTTAAACAGAACTCTTTTTGGGTCTTCATAGTATGTCGGCGGAAAGCGGGTCTCCAGCGCCTGTAAGAATCCCGGCCAGGTGGAGATGAAGCCATTGCGGTATGACCATTGAAACCAGCTGAGGGCAGATCCGTCGAGGTAAAAGGACGCTAGTGTGATGCATTCTTCCTCAGGGGTTGCCTGATAATCGGAGGCGAGGTCAGAGTGTTGAGCCGCGAGGGACTCATGATGGATGGTGAGACGAGATAAAGCCTCTTCGAGTCTGTCGATTATTGTTTTTCGGGTTCCATGTTCAGCCACGACAGGTTGGACCAGAATGATATGAGTAGAGGAATAGAAGCTTCGAAAAATGAATTGAATTCGAGGTCAAGGTAGCCTCCTAATAAAGATAAGTATACTGGAACATTCATATCCATATTATTGATATTATCATGATTATATAGGTTGCGGAATTTAGCAAGCACAATATCAAAATTAAAAAGATTCAAATTTGTGCTCCACTACCGCAATACTAACCACTATTCCATTACTAACAAACATTGTCTTATAGCTAACAAACATACTAGCTGTTCTAGAATTTGCTAAATGCCTTATTACTCGTAGTCCCTAAAGCATGCTGGTATACTGGTGTGCCTCTTGGGCCTACTGCTAACTTAGGCCTCTGTGATGTCCTCTCTTGTGGGTATGTTGGTGTTGCTATCAGTTTCCTAGATTCCTCATCGCTTTGTCATAGTTAAGTGCAATATTGATGGCTCTACTAAAGGCTCTCCTGGGCATGTTGCTTATGGTGCAGACTACATGGGATTTTTTTTTTGGGTTGTTTATCATCTTACATGGGCATTCAGAATGCATATTTTACTAAAGTCTCTGTTGTTGTTTTAGCACTGGAAGTGGCTCAAAATCGTGGTTGGCCCAACCTCTGACTTGAGTGTGACTTCTCCCTTGTCATCCAAGCTTTTAGCAACTCTTTGTTGGTCCCTTGGAGCCTCGTAGTAGATGGAATAATTGTATGACCTTTTGTAAATTTATAGTCTTTTTGTTTTTCTCTCATATAAATATAAATATATATATATATATATATATATATATATATATATATATATAGAGAGAGAGAGAGAGAGAGAGAAGGGTAACTATTGTACATATAAAGTTGTTAACTCTCGGATATCTTCCCATGATAGTTTATCTTGGTGGGAGTCCCTTTTTTTTGTTAGGACAAATTTCTTTAGGAATAAAGCTTTTCTTTCTTTCTACAGGTTTTGTTAGCTCTCCCCTTGGGTTTTGGCCTAGTCTCCCCTTGATTGTTGTTCATCTTTTTCTTAGTTTAATGTTATTTGGGGTTTGTCTGGTTGTGAGGTTCCCTTAGGGGACACTAATCTAGTTAGGGTTTCCTTCTCTAATAACCTTTCTTAACCTTAATCTATTAAAAAAAGGTTGTAAAATGGTGTTAATGATTATTTTGAATATTAATTATGAATTGTAAAATAATGAAGCAATTAATATTAACTACTGGCCTATAAGAATCGAGAAGTAATAAAACAATATTGAATTGTTGATTTCGAGCTTTTTTTTTTTGTTAAAAGTTAAAGAGGTGATAATATGTGTTGCTCTTGTACGCTTATTTTTATGTTTGTTTGTGTATCATCCGCAAATATATCTATTCTTGTAGTGGTTGTGTTAGCATGCTCACTATTTTTTGCCCATGTTTTGTCATATTCTTGTATGTGGAGGATGTCTTTGTGGAAGCATATGGAACATCAGGAAAACATATTGGCACGCTCAAGATTGAGTTTGTCGAAGACTTAAAGGGGGAAAGAGACATGATACGTTGATTAAAAAATAAAAATTTAAAAAATATTTGAGAAAGAAGTAGAATCATGATTTTTGGAATGAGACACACTCTTTTATCTCTACACTAAAATACTCATTTAAATATTTAGTACAAAATATAATATTAGTATAAGTTTAATTTTATGCGAAAATAATTTAAAATTAATTTTTTTAATTTATTATGTGTTTATAATCTCATATATTATCTTTTAAAATATAATATATAAGATTAAATTCTATTTTTACATGAATTAAAATATGTTTATTTATATAATTTTTATTTTTATTTTTTATATTATATTTATCTTTTAAAATAATAGTTGTGAGTCAGGGACACTATTTTTTATCTATATTAAGATATTCATGTTATTTATTGTAATATAAATAAAAAATACTATCAATAAATTCCATACATAAATATTTTTAAAAATAAAAAATACTGTAATTTTATTTAATTACATATCTTTACTATATAATTTAATTCTTTTAAAAAATTACATACCTTAATTAAATAAAGTTAAATATAAAAAATACTATTATAATAAATAATAAGAATATTTTAATATAGGTAAAAAAAATATTGTCATTGAATCACATATATAAATACTTTAAAAGATAATAAAATATTATCATTTTATGAAATTATAATTTATATAAAAAAGTATACATTAAAGATAAAATTTATATTATATCTTTACTGTATAAAATAAGTTTTGAATAATGTGATAAGAAAATATATAAGATTATAAACATATAACATATAAAATTAAAATAAAACTTATATAAGTATATATATTCTAACTTATTCGAAAATAGAATTTAATCTTATATATTATATTTTAAAATATAATAAATTAAAAAAAAATAAAGTTTGAGTTTTTGAACTATTTTTGCATAAAATCTATATTAATACTGTATTTTATACCAAATATTCAAATGAATCCTTAGGTGTAGTGATAAAGGATTGTGTTTCTTACTCTTTTTCTTCACACTCACACCCCTTGTGTTTTATCCAAATTGCATCCGACAACCCCCTTTTTTGCACACTACAAAATTAATCTTTTAATTGTTTAGTTCACATTACATCCACATTCATTCCTCCTAAACATCATTCAATAATTTAACAAAAAATAGACACATGCTGGTCACATGACTTTTAATGAAAATTTATGTCTAAAATACCCTTACATTCTTCCTCTTAATTCCATAAAAAACATGGTATCATTTTCAACTTGAAAATATTTTAACACTTTTCCTTTTTTTTTTCTCTAGTAGGATGTGAACCCAACTTTTTGTTGGACGTAAACTCACCTTACTGGTACATATGCGTTAACACCCTTCCTTCTTCTTTTTCTTCTTAGTTCAATTTTTTTTTTTTGGTGCGTGTCGGGTTGTTTGATTGCTGCATTTTTGTGGGACGTGTTCCCAACAATGCCTATTGATTGAATATGGTCCTTTATTTCAAATTTTAGTTTTGCTCCTGCATTTGTGTTTTTAACTCCTTTCTTTGAAATATTTATTTTTATGGCTAGGTGTTTGATATAATGTCTCAGTCAAGAGTTGCATCTTCTTGAAGTGTTAGCAACAATGAAGTAAGAGTCAAATATTTAGAAAAATTGTCATTACCTTAAGAAAGGTCCATTCACAGGGTCAATTGTTAATTTGTTATTGAGTATTTAACAAAGATGTTAGGACAATTTTGTCTACCCACACATTTCAATTGACGTTAGTTAACGACGTTAACAAAATGAGGGTAAAAGTAATGTAAAAAAAAGGAGGAGTATCAGGTGCAACTTGAAAAAAAAAAGGGGATGTGAGTGTAACAAAGATGTTAGGGCAATTTCATCTGCTCACATATTTCAATTGATGTTAGTTAACAACGTTAACAAAAGAGGATACAAATAATGTAAAATAGGGAGAGATATCGGATGTAATTTGAGCAAAACATAGGGGATACGATGATAATTTACTCTTTTTTTAATTGAAGGACTAAAACTAAAATTGTCTTAAATTTAAAACATTAAAAACATATTTAAGTTTTGGTTTGAAAGGCCACAAGGTTCGTTATGTTGGGAATTTGATTTTCACGTATTTTTCCTCAACTCTTCCCATTGTACTCATTTTTCATTTGGATGACAGTGAAATTTAGCATATGTATATGGCGCATGTGGACAATTCCATATTACACTCCCACACATGGATATAATCCATCTTGGCTGCGAAGTCTATGAACAATTCATATTTGGATATTGCTATTCTCACCCCTTAAAATGCAATTTCAACCCTACTTTTTGAAAATATTGTAAAAATCAAATATTACCCCCCTTTTCAGTGTTCCTACACCCCTTAGCTCCATTTTCCCCTTCCCATTGCCACTGCTATACCCCCTTTTCATTTCTCCATTTTAATTAAACAACACACACATATAAACGTAAGAAACAATTATCTCTTCACATATTTCATAAAACAAACAAGCACAATATAGCACTTCTACAAAGATTTCATAAAAAATATATTACTACATATATTTTTCTTCATTAGAGGTAGTTATCATCATTGTTTCGCACACAAAACAAGGATCTCTTCGATAAATCTAGGTTTACGCATTAGAAATGGAATTTCTTTGGGAGATCAACTCAATGTAGTATTTAACTCAATCAATCCTTTAGAATATAATTCCCAAAATATGAAAAATATATTTCTCACATTATTGTTGTCGTTAAGTTACAAATAGTTGTACTCAACACAATCATCACTTACATATATAGGTTGACGGTAATAGATGTTAAATAATATTCTACTACCTTCGATGACATCCGAAACTACTTTCCTTAAAGTAACAATCAACATATGTCATCACTTATTCTAATTAATTTGTTATCATGAGGAAATTCAAACAAAATCTCTTTTAGAAGTTAGTGTCATATCACAATCATAATACACAATAATAAGAAATTCCTCTATATTAGGAAAATAGTGAATATGAACTCACTCAACTACCTTAGACCACACCATCATAGTTGATGTATTGTTCACTCATCAATCAATTATCACAATCTTTGTATTGTAATAAAGAAAAAATAATGATTAATATTATACCAATTAAATATATAATTTAGATTGCATCATTTTTTTAAGGAAATTGTCAATTTGTCATATCACAATTAATATAGTTGTCTTCGGTGGTAGAAAAAAATTATTTAGATTCACCCTAAAAAAAATTAACTATACATATTACATTGATCCATACACATTAAGTGTCTCTATGGTTGTAAATAATTTGAATATAAAACATTAATATGCATATTTAAGAAAATCAGATTTAAAAAATATTATTAAAATAACATTACAAGAAATATTATTCCGCTTTAAATATTTTTGCACAATGGAAACATTTTTCATTTTTTTTTCATTTGAGGCTTTTGTTACTTGCACCCCTTAAATTTTAAATATTCCTAAATTGCTCTTCCCTTATTATAAATTCCTTTTTACATTCACATGACTTTGATTCACATCATTTGTGTTCACGTGAATGAGAACGATCTAGTTAACGGGAGGACTCATATTCGATTTTCACTATGTGTAAAATTTTCTTAGACCAGCAGCAACTACACATCAAGAGCAAGATTATTCTCTGACCTAGGACAAATTTTTTTTTTCTACATTATTTCTCCTTTTTTCTTCGTTGACATACTCTTGAGATACAGAAGTCGCATATATATTTTTGGCAAAATGGGTATTTTTATTTATTTGCATATATTTTTTGGTACTTGAATCCGTATGATAAAAAAAACATAATTATGGAAATCTGTTGTCAAAAAACAACACGTGCATTCTGGAAATGCATTTCCAAAGTTATATGTTGTTTTCTGTAAATGCTCTATTGGAGGAGAAATTTTTTGGTATTTCGCAACTATCACCTGTGACACTGAAACCATGATTTACATGTCACTTATGATATTCCTCTGGTGGCAGAAAGGCAAAGGTATTTAGGCGCACACAAACATCAATAGAAGAGCATAGTAGAATGACAAAGGGGGAGGTGGAAGAAGAGAAAGAACATGGGGTGCTTGGGTGATGCGTGGTGTGCCTGACGAGGATGAGGACATTTTTGTTCATTTGGGTCTTTTTGCTTTCCTATGGGGTGTAAAAAGTAAAAAAAGCAGGTTCAAGAAGTAATTTCCTCATGGTTAGTGTGTTTGGTAAGACTTTTAAGTAACTTATTTCCTTCGTCAAATTTGAAATTTTGAAATGGAGTTCTCATTTCCTTTGTTCTTTTTCCTACTCCTTCCCACTCTCATTTCCGCTTTTTCTCATGAGAGTTTGGTGTCTCTTCCTTTCTTTCTTCTCTTCTCTTCTCTTCCGGTTCACATTTGGATCGTATGGGTAGAACACAACCAAATTTCAGACTTCGGCCACAACTCATCCATAAGGTTTGTTGTCTTCACCTCTCTAATTTGTTCACTTTTCTGTTATGGATTCATACCTAGGAACACATGTTCCTGAGCTTTAAAATCATAACCATATTATCTATGAAAACTCCTCTACACCTAACCTATTTGACAATAAGCCTACCCTTGCAACAAAACACAAAGAACAAAACCACCCCTGACTCCACACACAATGAAACTTTAAAGACCCAATGTCAACCACACCAACTACACAGAACCTCCAAAATCACCACAAACAAAGAGCAGGATAATACCCTCATTCCTCGCAACATTTCTATATGATTCATGTCTTTTTATAAAGCTTTCTATGTTTCCATGTTTGTAATTGCTCTATTTTTTTGCCTGTTTTGGTTGATCGTTGTGTTATATTTTCCATGGTTCAAAATGCATGAAGACTTATAGATGGGTTTTTTTCGTTTTTGGTCATCATTTTGTCTTTGTCATTTCTGCCTTTTTGCATGGCTTGATTCGTCCTTGTGTTTTTGGTTTTCATGCCTCATGCTTCAAAATTTATGAAAACTTATAGCTGCCTTTTTTTCTTTTCACACTTAAAAACGAAGAATGTCACGTAGATTGAACACTATTGCGAAGATCAATGACTCAAGAGAGACTTGGAACCATGTCGAGGTCCCAAAGCCATTAATTGAAATGGTCTTTATGGACAACAAGGTAGCAATTTTCTGTGTTTTTAATTGTTCATTGTAAGTCAATGCGCTATGTTATTTTGTTGGTGGTGAATCTGTTTTGTTTGTGGTGTTGCTGCGTGATGTAGGGTCATAAAATAGAGGCTTATGTGAAGAGCATGGAAAGCAAAAATTGGTTAGCCCAGTTGAAACAGGGTCAGACTTATATTGTGCAAAACTTTGAAGTAGAGTCAAACACTAGCCAATATAGGACCACAAATCATCAATAGAGGATATTCCTGACATACCTCATTATCCTTATCATTTTACTGAATTTGGCCAATCATCAATAAAGTTGTTTATGCTGATCATTTAATAGGTGAGTTTTTTTAGTGTACTTATTATTCATTACCATACTGGTCTAAGTTTTTCATACTTTTGCATTAATCTTCGATATCTATAATTTTAGTTGTCTGATTTCATTGGCGAATTGACATATTGCAATGACAACTTTAGAATGACCCAAAGAGAGTTGTTCTCAGTCCGAGGAATGAAAGGTACATCATAATCACAAAATTAAACATTATGCTAGGCTGCTATTATTATCTTTTAAAAACAAATCTGATCATTCTTTTGGAACATGGGTTGTACAATTACATGCATTTTGTGGGGACCTTTTGCAATGCAATTGAAAGCATGGACTAGCGTGAAAACAACCCTGAATCTATGGTTATCTTACTACACCTGGCCAAAATCAAAGAACCTAAAGGTATTTTAAAGCAACAATATACTATAGAGTATTTGTTTTGAAAACACAGTATGAAAACTATAGTATCATAGGGTGTTTTTGTAAAATACTCATGTAGGAAAGTATGCAGACTACCCTATTGCCATTCAAAACTCAATGTATGGCTTAAAGCTGTTCATAAATGATAATATGAAAGAGGTTCAGGAGTTCAGAAAAGGTACCTGTTAGTTTCAGGGTTGACTTTAGATTTGTTATAATTTAATGATGACTGTGTCCATTTAATATATGCAGTTTGGAATCAAATGAGAACATTGTGGTTTCCTTCAGTCAGAAAATTGTAACACTATCTCAAAGTTCTCAATTCAGCTCAGAAGTAAAGCTTGCCCATAATGTTAAGGTCAAAAGTTTAAGTGAGCTTGATGACATAAAAAAGGTTCGTATCATGTAAACAATTATAACAACATGCTTAAATTAACTTTAAGTCTTTTTGATAATAAAAATGCTCTTTTTTTTTTCTTAAGCAATGCAACCGTCTCACTGTTGCAACTACTAAAAAGCTATTGGTATACAATGGTTGGAGCTTTAAAGGTTGTCCTAGATGCAATAGAAAACTGAAGAGACAATGGAGCCATACACATGTCCAGGCTGTAAGAATAGGAATGAGGGAAAAATGCTTAGGTGATCAATTAAATCAAATAGCAAATGTATGTTACATGTTTAAGATTTCCATTAGATTTATGTAGAAATCTGTTTTTATCTAACAGATTCTGATTGGAGGTCACAATTACACACCAGCAACATACTTTTACGTTCGTATTATGGAATAAAGAAGCTACTCAACTGATAAACCAATCTGCTGCTGATTTAAAAAAGCAATTGATTCAAAATGTATGGTTGCAACTCTAGAGTAATTTATTTCATAGGTTTTACAAATGCTACTTTTACTGATATTTACGTTAAACTACATGTAGGAAGGTAAGTTTGATCCAAAGTCTATGCCTAAAGCCCTAGACAATGTGTTGAAGAAACAATTGGCATTCAAAATCAAGATTGTTCCAAATAGTAGCTGTTATTCTGTTTTGGAAACATCTCAAGATTAAGAGATAATTAAATCAGTGCTGCAAAAAATTGTAAGTGATGAGGTATAAATTTATAGCCAATTGTTTTTGGAAATTGTATCAATTACTGCTGATCAATAATACTGCTCTTATTAACATTTGTAATATCCAGCTGAGTGTGTCCAAGACTGAGATAGAAAAGTTAATTTCCTCTTTGCCGAGGTTGGATAACATTGATCTTAGTGTAAGTATCTCATTTCATTCACAACTAGAGAGACGCCCGTGCCGATGCACGGGCTCATACTAATATTTAAAATTTCATACATATAAATTATTACATGTATACATTTATATAATTTTGTTTATTTGGATAATAATAATGTTTAAGTATTGGCAGAAAAAAAATACATTAAATAAAATATAAATTTGAAACATGGATCAAGGTCTTTACTGTAGACTTGTTAATGATATTGCAAATGAAGCCGTTCGAATTAGTTTGAGTAGCCATGGAGACTCAGAAGGAGACATACTAATTTTTGTTATAAACATTAACTTTTTTTTATCAATAGTGTTAAAATTCATAATGAAATGATGAAAAATTTAGTTTATTTGTATAATAATAATGTTTAAGTATTGGCAGAAAAAATACATTAAATAAAATATGAATTTGAAACATGTGTCAAGGTCTGTACTGTAGACTTGTTAATGCTATTGCAAATGAAGTTGTTCCAATTAGTTTGAGTGATCATGGAGAATCAAAAGGAGACATACTCATTTTTGGTATAAACATTAACTTCTTTTTATCAATAGTGTTAAAATTCATTATGAAATGACTGAAAATTTAGTTTATTTGGATAATAATGATGTTTAAGTATTGGCAGAAAAAATACATTAAATAAAATATGAATTTGAAACATGTGTCAAGGTCTGTACCGTAGACTTGTTAATAGTCCAAGAAACATTCATTGAAGGGAAACTGAAACAAATTAAATGCAAAAGATAAAAAAATAATAAATGTTGATTGACATTGAAAAAATTGATTTATTTTTATGATGATTAGCATTAAATTATATTTATTATTTATTTATTTATTTTTCGTTTGAAACATTAATCTTATGCTAACATTAATCTTATTTTTTTAACTAACATAATTAAAGTATCTAACTCTTCAATAAAAATTTGAAATATCTCATCTTAGTTTGAGTCATCGTTCCTATTAATTTGAATGACCATAGAGAATCAGAAGGAGATATTTCATAAATATAAATTATTACTACATGTACACACTTATATAATTTTGTTTATTTGGATAATAATAATGTTTAAGTATTGACAGAAAAAAATACATTAAATAAAATATGAATTTGAAACTAATATTGAGTTACATGTAGGTAATAAAACATAATTTTAAGGTAATGTGTAAATATTATATATTGTTTGATATTGTTTGGAATAAAATAAAAGATGTATAGTAAAAATATGTGAATCAAACGATTACATCATTGAATAATATGTACCTGATTAAGTTATGAAACATCAAGAACACTAAGTCATGAAACATCAAGGGGCAGGAAAAAGAAATGATAAAAATATAAGTCAACGAAATAAATTCATAATTAATTAAAGCAAACCATAAACTGTTCAGTTAAAATTAAAATGGAATTGAAAAATTGTTCGATACCCAAAGGTATTGAACTTACAACATTAATAAAGGTATGAGAAAAATGCACATGAAAGAACCGTTGGAATGCACATAACTAAAATCAGACATTAGTAATGTTAGCCCGTACCTTCAAATTGTTGGGTGTATTTCTTTTTTTTTTTTTTTATTGAAGAACCTTTGGAATGCACATAATTAAAATAAGATATTAGTAGTGTTAGCTCATGCCTTAAAATTGTTGACTGTATTTTTTTGTCATTTTTTTTATTGAAGAATCTTTGGGATGGACACGACTAAAAATAGATATTAGTAGTGTTAACTCGTGCCTTGAAATTGTTGGCGGTATTTTTTCCCTCTTTTTGATTAGAGGACCTTTGGGATGCACATGACTAAAATCAGGTATTAGTAGTGTTAGCTCGTGCCTTTAAATTGTTGACTGCATTTTTTTTTCTTTTTAATTGAATCTCCTTCACCATAAATTAAAGAAAGTAATACACAAAAATTACAGAGCATAAATATTTCGTCCAAATTTAATCTACAATTAAAATTCATAGAACATAACAGATAGTAACCGAAATAAGACCACACAAAGAAAAGAATGGAGATCTCATATGGAAATACGTTTGGTTGAACAATATGAATTATTATAAGTCGTCTTATATTGTTTTTAATTACTAAAGATAAAACAAAATAAAAAAGGAATAAGTCAACGTGAAAATTATGTTTATTTCGATATCCTAATAAAATTGTTATGTAGTTCAGAATGAAATGAAAAATAACCAAAATAAAAATAAAATATGGTTATTAATTAAATGTTAATAAATTGAAAATGACTTTGGCAAAAATAAATACAAAATTGAAGCTGATTTGAATAAAATGTTAAAATTGATAGTGTAATATTTAAAATTGATTGTTTAGTTCAAACTAATTAGGAATAAGTCAATGTCTAAATTATCATTATTTTGATATCCTAACAGAACATGCTTATTAAAATTGATCAAACTTTTATAAAGTGACAATGATTATGACAGAAATAAATACAAAAGTGAACATGGTTTTAATAATTGGTTAAAATTGATATGGCAATATTTAAAATTTATTGTTAAGAACCTACTAATTAGGAATAACTTAATTGCTAAATTATTATGTTTATTAATTAGAAAATCATGAATATTTTAATATACTAAGTGAATATTTAAAACTGATTGTTAAGGACCCATTAATGGAAAGGTTTAAATTATGATTATTTACATATCTAAACAGAATATGTTTAGTAATTTGAAAATCATGATTATTTTCATATATTAAAATTGATTGTTAAGTACCTATTAATGGAAAAGTATATTAAATTTGCCTAACGTTTTATTTAATTTTTAAATCCATAAAACATACTTTTAAATATAATTTATTGCTAAGTTTCTACTCATTAGGAATAACTGAACGCCAAAATTACTTTTTAAGATTAATAGTGTAATATTTAAGATTGATTGTTAAGTAAAATGATATTATGATTAAATTTTTATAAATTGACGATGATTAAGACAAAAATAAATACAAAAGGGAACCTGGTTTTAATAATATGTTAAAATTGATATGGTAATATTCTAAATTGATTGTTAAGAACCTATTAATTAGGAATAATTCCACGTCTAAATTATGATTATTTACCTATCCAAATAGAATATGTTTAGTAATTTAAAAATCATGATTATTTTAATATACTAACAAAATATTTAAAATTGATTGTTAAGTACCTATTAATGGAAAGGTCTTTTAAATTTGTCTAACGTTTTGTTTAATTCTTAAATTCACAAAACATACTTTTAAATATAATTGATTAAGTTTCTACTAATTAGGACTAATATGTGAAGTTCCTACAAAAGTGAATCTGGTTTTAATAATATGTTAAAATTGATATGATAATATTTAAAATTAATTATTAAGAATCTATTAATTAGTAATAACTCAATGTCTAAATTAATTTGAAGATTAATACTGTCATATTTAAGATTCATTGTTTCCATGTCCTAACAGAATATGTTTATTAATTAGAAAATTATGATTATTTTCATATCTTAACATAATATTTTAAATTGGCTATTAAACCAAAAAATTGATTTTATTATCCATAAATTAATTTTCATAACTGGTCCAAGATTATGTGACCCGGATATACCAATTAAATGATAAAAGTATAAGAAAATATAAAAAAAATAAAAAGTAAAAACTAACATTTCAATGAAAGTTAGAAGTTACTAAAAAAACTTGTTTACCGAATAACTAATTTAATGAGTTTTTCAACTAATAAAAAAACTAAAAACTCAAGCGGGAATAAAAATGAATGAATTGATTACATATATAAATAAGAGTAGTAAACATTTAAAAATCTCAAGCAGGACATTGCTACTTTATACAACAATACTAACCTAAAGAGTGGTAAATTTATATGAATATGCTTTAGTGGGAGTGATGTAATACAATTGTACATGGGCCAAGGTCTTTCCCGTAGACTTCTTAATGGTCATTGCAAATGAAGTCATTCTAAGTGGTTTGAATGGCCATGGAGAATTAGCGCCTACACTCATGAGGAATGCCTTGTGGGAATTTTTTATCATTGTAATTATTTGTTTTATTTGAATAAATTAAATTCTAAAAGTTTAATTATAATATTTTATATTTTTAAATTACATTTATTAATTATTTACTTATTTTTTGTTTGAAACATTAATCTTATGTTAATATTAATCTTATTTTTTTAACTAACATAATTAAAATATCTAACTCTTCAATAAAATTTTGAAATATCTTCTCTTTGATTCAAGTATGAAACTTATCCTTGATAAAAACAACTAACTACACTTAAAGTTTTTTTTCATCTATATGAATATGCTTTAGTGGGAGTGATGTAATACAATCGTACATGGGCCAAGGTCTGTCCCATAGACTTGTTAATGACAATTTTTGTAGAGTAAATAATCAATTTCGTAAAAAAAAGAAGACATTATCAAGTTATTTCTTGAAAATAATAAAATAATAAAAAATTTCTCAAAAAAAAATTTATCACTCGCTTAAGTTCAAAATTCAAAAAATGTTAACGTAAAAGACAATATTAACATAGTTCGAAATTCAAAAAATATTAACGTATAAGACAATATTAATATTTCCAAGAGAACTAAAATGATAATAAAACCCTTCGCTCATTTTATTACTTTGAAAATTAAATCAACAGTAATAGACAATCTTATTATAATTAATTTATTATAATAATGAGTAAAAGCACTATGACAGAAAAATGCATTGAAAAGGCAAGTCTTGGGAACAAAAAAATGCATTGGAAAGGCAAATAAAAGCACATTGAAAAGCCAAGTCTCGGGAATAGAAAAATACATTGGAAAGACAAACATGTTGGGAACATAATACAAATAATTAATTATTACATATTTAAACTTACAATGGAAATAAATGAATAAATGCATCGTAACCGGAGCAAAAACAACGCAAAAGACAAAAAGTATTAAATGCACAATAAAATTAAAATTAATAAAAATCATTAATATAAATGGAGGTTGACAGTGAAGTTTTTGGGCGGGAATGAGGGTTCTTGACATTGCCACACGTAAGCACTTACTCATCCACGTCAGCATCGAGCAAAGAAAACAAAGTTTTCTCCTTCGAAGAAAACGAAGCATGTTCAGGAACACGAAAAAGGTCAACATGGTTCAGGAACACCAAAAAATTATATCTTTTCACTGCGAGAACTAACAAAACAAAGGCAGAACAAAAGAAACACGAAATGCAAAGGAAGAACAATACTCAACCACGGACAAATAAGGCCGAGATAAAAAATTCAATATTTTGCATTGTTAGAACCCAAAAATCAAAGCTTTTTGGAGAAAAAATCGTAGTTTTAGAAGAAACAATGAACATGCAGTGAAAAAACAAAAAACCGAAATAAAAAAATGCATACAAATGCAAAAAGAGGTAAAATGAAAATGCAGAAGAAGACGGGGAGGGAAAATGAACCTAACAATGAACATGTAGTGAAAAAACAAAAAGTCGAAATAAAAAAAAAACACATACAAATGCAAAAAGAGATAAAATGAAAACGCAGAAGGAGACGGGGAGGGAAAACAAACCTGTAAGCTATCCAACATACTATGATCTGTGGTTTTTGTCTTGCAAAAGAAGAAGAATACTCAACCACGGTCAAATAAGACTGAAGAACACAAAAAAATTCAATCTTTTGTACCGACAGAACCCAGGAATCAAAAGAAGAAATGAAATACATCACAAACCTGTTCTTTTCATGTCGGACACTATTTGTTGTCTTCGTTGTTGCTGTCGGTCACAAAGATACCCAATGCTACATATCTGAACAAAGCTCTAAGCTTTGTTGTTGTGATGAATCAAAAAACCACAAAAAGCTAGTAAATGATGCACATGCAGCATCAAAACCCAACAAACCCCGACCAAAATGGTACATAACAACAAACCACCCAAGAAAAATCCATAAGCTTCGTATACAAAACGATAAACTCATTGTAGAACAAAAAAAGATCCAACCTTTTGTACTAATAATAAAAAATGAACAAAGCTTTAAGCTTTATTGTTGCGATGAATCAAAAAACCACAAAAAGCTAGTAAATGATGCACATGCAACATCAAAACCCAACAAACCCCGACCAAAATGGTACATAACAACAAACCACTCAAGAAAAATCGAAAAGCTTCGTATACAAAACAACAAACTCATGATAAAATACAAAAAGGTCGAACCTTTTGGCTTGAAATACCATCATACCTGCAAACCAAGCCGAAAACGAACAACAAACAACGTTTATGAACAAAAAGGTCGAACCTTGTGGCTTGAAATACCATCATACCTGCAAACCAAACCAAAAACGAACAACAAACAACATTTTTTATGAACAAAAAGGTCGAACCTTGTGGCTTGAAATACCATCATACCTGCAAACCAAGCCGAAAATGAACAACAAACAACGTTTTTTATGAACAAAAAGGTCGAACCTTATGGCTTGAAATACCATCATACCTGCAAACCAAGCCGAAAACGAACAACAAACAACGTTTATGAACAAAAAGGTCGAAGCTTTTGGTTTGTTTTTGTGCGAAAAAAGTAAAATACCATCATACATGACGAACCAAGCCAAAAACGAAGCCCTTGTTTCTTACATGCGAAAACGAAGCCCTTATTTGGAAAAATGAAAATAAAAAATGGAGAGAAAGAAGAGAGAAATGGGAGAGAACAGTAAGATGGTGGAATACCAAATGGGGGAGAGAAAACAGTGGAGTACCAAATGACAGAGAGAGAAAAGAAGAAATGCAATGCAATAAATTTGAAAACGTAATAAAAAGGATGCAACTGAAATAGGGAGAGGAGGAAAATGAAAGGCCTTGCATTGGTATTGGTACTGCCTCGGTAACGCCAAAGCATCGGTAATAATAATAATATAATAATAATAATTAATAATAATAAAGTATGATGTGATGTTTTTAAGCGAGAAATTGAATAGCTGGCTGTGCGACACGTTAGCCCTGGCAATGCCACATTAGCATTGTCAGGGCCTTGTTTGTATCATGATAGATGATATGCAGTATGTTTTTACTTGGATTTTGTCCAAGCTCAGATTTAATATTATGTCTTAAACTGTGCAGCAAACTGTTTTTGCATCTGCCGACTTTGATCCTGAAGTGCTAGAAGCTATTAAACCTGCTATGAGATTATCAAGTAATTCACAATTTGATGATACTTCGCTGGAGGAATTAGCTTATGTGCAACTGTCTTCCTCAAATTTATCCAAACAAATAAAAAAATTAATGATTTAGTGTTTTAAGCAAGTATCTTTTTGTTGTTAGTGTGATCTAAATAGCAAATGTTGATGGCTACAACATGCATTTTTTGGTTTTAGAATGCCGAGAAACAGCTGGCACATAGAGCTTGAGTAGAAACTATGTTTAAACTAGAATATATACTTGCTATGAGTTGTCCACTCCTTTTGGTTTGTAATGTATTTTATAACATGGTACATAAACTTGTGTGAAATCATTAAGTATGTGTGCTGAAGACAATTTTATGTATTTACAAATTTAAGACTTATCATATTTGGGACATTCATTATCCTGACATACATATAAATAAGAAAATATATAAAAATGAAGAATTTAATTGAATCAATTTTATTTAAATTACATAAACAAATTCATGTGAGTAAAAAGGTCACATTCGTTTCACTATTATTAAATAAAATTTATTAAAAACATATTTGGCTCAAAACAAGATTGTTTAAGTTTACAAAAGAATTCAAATTAAGCGGTAAAATAAAATAAAGTAAAATAACATGTTCAGAATATCATGCAACTGAAATAGAAACCCATGTCTTAACATAACCTATTAAAGCATTGTGTCCCAACGTCCTCTAGCACGAGATTCTTTAAACCTATTCACCTAATCATTTGCTTCCATGAACACAAGGTTTGAGATCATCACATGATCCAAACACAAACAACACATAAGAAGTGAGTTATCGCATTCCTAAACAAATAGAGATAAACGAAGACATGTATATATAATAAAAGTATAACAAGATCAACTTAGTACAATTCACATCATTTCAACACTTAACACGTAACATCGCTTGTCCCAAGGATTTAATCATAAAATCACATTCAATACCTTCACATTAATAATGTATTCAACATAACACATCTTAAGTACAACACAACATCTTACACTTACAAAATTTGTTACCTACCATCGTGTAACAAGTCACAATGATCGTTACACAGACGTTATGCAACAAATACACTACAATTCAATATTGCATGCAATGAGGTATCATGTCAGTGAAAAATCTCGTGAGGTGCCTAGGACTACATGATGAGATAGACCATACACTGGTAAGTCAGGTCATCCTCACTAGGTAAAATCATAGGGAAAGGCCAATCAAGGTCACCCTGTTTTGCAAGAATGTTCTAACCATGTGGGATCGACACAAACTTAAAGGAGTACTCAAACTTGGTGTATTTACCCCAAAGACCTAGACTCCGAAGAGTTTGTCAAGATCTCTCCTTCTTGATTCAGGTCCAACCCATAAAATATTTTAACAGATAGACTCTATCTATGAACTATACAAAACACATGACTCCTCAATTGTTCTCAAAATAATTTTAACTCGTTGTGCTTTAAAGTGATCCAACTCATCAGGTTCCTATAGTGGATCCTATCACAATACTCGTCGCTCTTAAAGGGTCTTACAATTGTGTGATTGTACGGTTCATAACTCACAACTTAATGCACATAACATCTCAATACACGTGTGATATCACAATTTAACACATACTCAATTTGTCACTTACACACAGTTCATCACACTTTTATAATCCCCAGATATCACGTTATCACGCCTCATGCATCATATACATATCACAAAATAATCATATGTTATGTTCATATAACTAATCATCTCATTAAAACACACATTTAAAATCATATATGTGCTACTGGAGTTTGAACTATGCAATACACACAATTACTCAATTGTTTTCAAAATCATTTTATTTTGTCGCGCCTCAAAGTGATTCCACTCGTCAGGTTCTCACAGTGAATTCCATCACAATACTCATCGCACAAAAGCTCGTCCCCCGTCTTACAATTGTGTGATTGTATAATTCATAACTCAAAACTCAATGCCATCACTTTACACTTCACATAACATGTATAATCACATTGAGAAATGTATTAATCCCACACTTGTTCACAATAGATGTCTCAGCACACCTTCTAACTAACACATTATCACTTCTCATACATCATATATATATATATATATATATATATATATATATATATATATATATATATATATATATATATATATAACATAATAGCAATCTTCCAACATTTTAGGCATATAATAATACACCTATTCATTCGGTTAATAGCATAGAACATGTTGTGATCACATCACGGGGAACACAACCTCTTAATCAATTTCAAGAAAACATGCAAGAATCAAGAATTCTTAAATTTTTAGGTTTCTAACATTCAAAACCAAACACTGAACTAAACCTTCCAATTTGCATCAGGGCATCAATTGATCTATCAAACATGAAGAATTTGTAGTTATCATTGTATGGGAAAAATTGAAATGCATAAAACACTCCAAAATTAACCCCAATTTGATCCTCTAAGGATCCTTATACATGTTCACTCTAACCTCAATAACGATAAACTCATTTCTTACCTCTAAGCGGACTCACGTATGTAGTCCGACAAGGATAACATCATGTCCAGTGATACAGAGAAGGGATTGAAGCCTTAATTTTACAGTCTCCGTGCGAGGGAAGGTTTTTTTTTTTTTTTTTATATCTCTAAAGACATTATTTCCCAAATTCCAACGGTGAGAGTGTGTGAAAATAAGTTCTGAAGGTTGTGTCCATATTTCAAAACAATTCAACGGTTAACGAGTTTGAGATCATAGTTTTACTAAAACAGATTTGGGTGTATGCGGGAAAAGGAGAGTTTTGGGAGAAGAAGGGAGAACGAATTTGAGAGAAAAGAAAAACATGGAGAGGTATCATAATTGTAAAAATTGACCTAATACATCTCCATTTATAACTAGGGTACTTTGAGTCTATTATTTACTCTATTTTTCTTATTTTAATCTTTCATTAAATAAATAACTAATTAAAACATCCCTTTATTTTCTAAAATATCATTTCTCTATTTATCTTCTAATACTATGAAATTCTTATTTTAATTAAAAAAACATTTTCTTCTCATTTATTTAATTTCTAAAAAATCTATTAATTTTTAAATAAATCTTTTTTTATTATTTTACGAACAAGTGTTACAATGTTGTTGTGACAAAGACAAATCTATGTATTTATCAAATTTAAGAGTTATCTTATCATTTATTCCCACAACTTTAGATCATGATTAAGGACATAGTGTTAAATGATGATAAGAATGAAATGGGATAATGATATAAAAACCATAGGATAAGAAAGAAGAGCGAGGGAAACGGTCCTTGAGGCTATTAAGCAGACAAATCTGGTTCTTCTATATAGATCATGAGTCATATATAAATATATATATATATATATATATATATATATATATATATATATATATATATATTTGTCTTAAAACATTTTATAATATACTCATTCAAATCCCCCTATTCCAGTACTGCTTTTTTTTTTTTTTCTAAACTAAATGAAAGGGAAAAATTAACTAATTATGTAATTCTATGAATCATAAATATAACTCTTAGAATAATCAATTTTAAATTCTACTAATATCATATAATTCTTACAATTTACATAACTATACTAATTTCAATTTTAATCACACGAAAGTACTCCTCCTACTCAATAATATTTACTATATATAAATTTTCCAAAGCTTAAAAATGATTTTTTAAAAAACTGCACAAAATGTAAAAACAAAAAATACTATTATATTCCATTCCACTTCTACCCGTGCAATATTTCCCAATGCCGCCAAAAACAATCCACCATCTTCTCCTATCTAGGACCATCAGTTCCTGCTCCTTTTTTGTCAGCCCGTGTACTCTTCTTTTGACATGCTAAACTCAGCTTCATCGAGACAAAGGGACTTCGATCATCCAGTAAGAATTAATCTGAAATATTCATCATGCTTATGAGTTAAACTTCATGGATTTTTAGGAGCCCAACCATTTTATTCTTCTTTTCAAAAACATTCACAGATTGATTAAGCATATATTTTTCTGACATTTCATATCTGTTGTCTTTTCCATACATGGATCAGCAATCTGACACCAGCAGACATAAGGTTGAAAAGAAAAATAGCAATGTCTCAAAAAATAAATAATAGAAAACGATTTTCAAGTGAAAATCATCAAGTTTCAAATGAGCCCAGCACTGGTATTTATCTCATCTATTACTTTATAACTTATCTCTCAACTGAAGTAAAGCCTTACCTATGTAATAATTTTTATTGCACAGTGAAATCTAATGTATTACCCAACATGCAACTGCCAAAGAGTCAAAATTTAACTTCCAATTCGTTATGTGATACATCATCAATCATCATCAACAAGTATGCTTCACCATTCAACATAGAAAGTCAACCTTCAAACCCACATACTCAGCCAAGCAACTTTGTCCTGCAAAATAACAGGAGAAAAAAATTTGGTGACACATCTACCATGCCTGTTAACCTCATCAAGAGGTTCGCTAACAGAACCTCTGCCTCTAATAGTTTTGTTCAATCTGATGGAGAAAACAGAAAACACCAAACAAATGAAAATGTTGTGCCTGGTCCATCTACAAATTCAAATTGTGTGTTTGGTCCTTCTACAAATTCAAATTTTTGTTTCGTCCTTCTACAAAATCAAATGTTGCACCTGGTCGTTGTTCTTCAACAATGAGAGGTCATTTCACACCATGAACACATGTCATTAGAGACAATCAATTCTTCTCAAAAGAACAATGAACCGGGACTCTCTAAATTCTCCTGATACGCTTCAAGGTTACAGTTTATATATATTTATGAGTGTAAATTAAAGTATAACTTATAAGTAACTATAGCCAAAATTATTTGTCAAGTAGCTGTATAAATTATTACATTGACTATGATTAATGACAGATGATCAATCAATCTATTGAAATAACAACATTAACACTAGAAGGAGGTGTGAATAATGTGTTTATCATAGATAGTAACTTTTTTTAAAAAAACTTTTAGCACATATATAGGCAGATATGTATCTGTGCAGTAACTTGTCCACTAAAGAGAAAATAGGTTTTAATAAAATCAGGCTTGATCCTCCAATGACTTAATAAGATAAAGCCTTCAAAACAGTTTTTCAAATAAATGTTTAGTATTAAAGGAATAATAGAAAATACTAATAGAATGATTAATAAACTGTTAAGGAGAGAAGTAGAAACACTTATTTATACTGATTTATTCAACCTGAGCTATGTCCAATACTCCTTTACATAACAATAAAGTGTTCTACTAATCAAAACTTGATTACAAAACAAGTATTTTGACCTGTCACTACTGACTATACAAGTATTCTCAATATCACTTCTGGCAATGTCTTAGACTTCCCCTGAATCTAAGAAACTCAAGTATTTAACACTAAGCCTTTCTTGACTTTCACAAATAGTAGTTTGAATGAATACAAGTATTCAATAACACTCAATAAGTGAATAAACAATAAAACTCAAATATAAGATAACTATGCTTAGTAAAGGATAAGCAAATGAAAGTTTTAAATTAGTCGTCTAATGATTTCAGTAGAGTTTTGCTTTAAAGATATTCTTATTTTCTCATAAAGATTTTCTTATTCTTTTTTAGTAGATACTGTCTTTCACATATTTCAATGAAAGATCTGTTGTGAGATTAGTGTTGATTCCTTGAAAAGAATGTTGTCTCATACTGAGAGATAAGGCTACGTGGCATGCTCTGATTTGTGAGGAAATGAGCAATAGTATAGACAACGTCATGTGCTCCTTGTCGTTGACGAAAGCGACCTCTAAGGAATATTCTGTGAATACCTTCTATTCTCTTCTATTTTGTCATTTCCCTAAATTCAAATGTTAGCAATTCAAAATAAAGAAGAGAGGAAAAATGAATTTCTATAGGGTAGAACAAGTGTACTTTCCTTTAAGTATCAATTCTTTATTCTTTGATTTTTTGTCTAAAAAAACAAAAAAAAGTATCTTTTTCTTGTGAGTCTATGCTTGCAGGGTGGAACCTTTGAAAAACTTGATGATCCATGGAAGATGTTTTGAATAGTATGCTCAAACAACAAAGGCTTTTTAGTAACCAATTAAGATGTTGTCTGAGCATGCTGAAATCATGCAATTAGGGGTCAGTCACCCACAACCTATCAAGTGTGATTTTTGTGGAGGAGAGCATTACAATGATAGTTGTCATCTTTGCTCCATGAAAAATTATTGGTGGGAGCAAGAGTTACACCCTTACAATCAATATGAAGAAGAAAGACTCCCTAATCTTGAAAATGTATTGATGCAATTCATGGAAACATCCCAAGCTAGCTTCAAAGCCAATCAAAACTCAATTAAAAATCTGGAGATTCAGGTTGGTAAGCTAGTAAAGGAAGTGACTGAAATACCTTTTTTGGTCACAAGGGAAGAAAACTTTGTAGAGGTTAAAGCACATGAAAAGAGTCTTGTAGAAGAGCATGATTCAAGAGAAAAAGATGAAGAAAAAAAAAAGAAAAAGGTGAGAAGAGAACACAACAACAGTAGGAGAAGTGCTCATAAGTAGAAATTGAACAAGAAAGCCTTCTCCAAGTCAATACCCTTTCTCACCAATTGATTGGCAAGGAAGAAAGGCATGAAGAATGTGATAAGTCTTTAAGTGCCATTTTCTCCTTGATCACCAACACTTCCCTTGCAATGATATGGAAGGTGTTTCAAGGATACATGATTTTCATGAAGTCTCTAGCTAAGAAGAGAAAATGCAAGATGTGTTGTATGTGACCTTCATGCCACCTTGAACACATCTGGCCCATCAAGGTAGTGACGTTAAAGAAGCACTTATTGAGAGGCAACCTAGGATTTCTACCCTTTTTCTATGCTTTTTTTGTGACTTATTTAATAATGGTGTTAGTTGGTTTGTGTGTTGATGTTTGTTTTTGTGTTGATATTAGGCTGATTTTGGTTATGCCCATGACTTTGTGAATATTTGTGTTAGTTAATTTGAGTACAAATGTTTTTTGTTGTTTGTTGTTTGATTATACTATGCGCTCAACACGCATATGTGCGCTTAGCGAGCAAGTGCATGCTCAACGCGCATGGGCAACTGGCAAAGCATGCAAATGCATGCTAAGCGCGCATAGGCAACTAGCTAAGCTTGCATGTTGCGCTAATCCCAAAAATGTCTCTATTTTGTAATATCTTGAATTGGGCTAAGCGCGCAGGCACATGCTAAGAGAGCCATGCATTCCCGCTAAGTTGATCGTGCTCGCTAAGCGGATTTTGCAGGAAATTTCCTTCTACAAATCTCGCTAAGCCTCATGTGGTGCGTTAAGCCCAATAATATCTCTAGAGTTGCAATTTAATTGATTGGAATTAGCGCGTAAGATTGGGCTTAGCGCGCACAAGTTTGGGATTAGCAAAAAAAAAATTAAAAATTAAAAATTTCTTGTACTTTTATTTTGGTATGTCTCTTGCACAGCAAGGTCAACGCACACTTACGTGCTAAGCCCTAGTGTTCCTCAGTGTTTGCATTTTTCTATTGGGCTAAGCGCTAGTTGCATGCTAAGCCTAATAAGCTTGTTCTTCTTCATTTTTTTGTCAATTGGGCTTAGCACACTTATGTGCTAAGCCCACCATGCATTTATGTTGATTTTGTTTTGTGAAGCACCAAGCGAGCATCTATGTGCTTAGTGCACCACTCCTTTCTGCCTTACTTCAATTTTTGTTACTTTTCAAATTTGAATTCTCTGTTATGTTTAATTTTGCATGAAAGAAATGATGATACATTTTGGTTAACTCTGATAGTTAACACATTTTGAGGCATGTTTGGTTGAATTGATTGCATGATTGAGACATTGTGTACTGGTAATTAATGTTGTGAAATTTCCGATTTTTGAGTGAGCACGCAATGTTGTTGAGTGATGGTTTTGTGAATTAAATATGCGTGAGTTAGTTGGTTAGCTTGCATGACAGGAAACTGTGGATGAAAAACTAAATGCTTCACATTACCGTGTGAATTGTGTGCACCTTAATTGCCAGAGAACTACTGATTTCATTTTCTCGATTTTGCATGATTCTTGAACTGCTTTAGTGCATACATGATGTGGATATGATCAAGGCCTTGTTGTTTATTTTAATTTCAACCACTTAGCCAAACAACTACCCTACGTTAATGAATGATTGAATCCCTTGAACCCTTTTGAGCCTAAATATGAATGAATGTGTCATTGAACGGTGAGCTAAATTCTGATGCTATCTTTGTGAACCCTATCTTAGGCTATAGGAGAGCATTGTTATGGATCAAGACAAATTTGTTCCAAATTTGGGAGAGTGTTTTAGGTAAATTTTGTTCCAGGGATATTAGTAACAGACACATAGAGAACTAGAACTACATTCTTTTGTAGTACCTATTATCGTCTAAAAAATATAGAAATCTGAGCTGAAAGCAAATATATACCAAAAAAAACCTTGTGCATTGTTAATTGTGGCATGTCAATAAAGGTTGGGAGGTCAAAGTGGTTCTTTAAGTAGATAGGGAATGGGTTAATTCTCTCCTATAACCTATGTGTTTGAATAAAAAAAACATGATTTCCTTGTTAATCCGACCACGCTACAAGTTTAATAAAGTCCTTAGTGATCCATATTGTGTAGGTATGATTGAATTGAATAAGATGATGTACAAAGTTGGGGATTATAACTCCAGTCGATTTAAATGAAATACACATAACTAAAACACTTGTGTGCTTGAAAGAAACACTAGCCTTGTGAGGAATGAAGCATAGTTGATCTTTCTTTGATACCTGTCATACTTGCTAACCTATTTCAATCTCCGAGTGCATTCTTTACATGATTCCATCATGAAAACCATGGCAAGTGTGAATGTGAGAATTGGAAGCTGAAATTGTTTGAAAAGTATGGAATTATCTCAGTTGTTGACATTGCCATTGATCTAACTTAGTGTAGTATTAGTTTACTTTTGCTTGAGGACAAGCAAAGCTTTAAATTTGGGGGAGTTTGATAATTGTTATGCTTACGTAATTTGAATATTTAAATCACATAGCAATTATCTAATTTTCTTCTCTTTTATTTCTTCTTTTGTGGTAAAACATTAGGAATTCAGCTTTTTCTGAGTTTTTGTCCAGTAGATGCTAAAGTTAGTTAATTTATAGTGCTTTGTGGTGTATTTTTTTTTTTTTTTTGTAGAATTGCACAGATGGAGGCCTAGAAGAAGGTTGAAGAACTGGAGCAGTGCTCTCAGCGCATCGACAACCGCTCAGTGCGAGGAGCCAACTTGGAGGCCAGGCTTAGCCCGCATCTGGCGGCTTAGTGCGCATTTGGTGACTTAGCCTACATCTGGTGACTTAGCACGTGATCACTTATGCCAGCTAGACTTTGCATGTGTGCTTAGCGAGCACAAGAAGACTTAGCATGCAATCAATGTAAAAAAACATGAAAGGGGAAAAAAGGGAGAAATGAGAGAGTTCTTTTTGGGGATCCTTTCCTCCATTTTCTTCCACACCTCTTGTTTCCTTTTGTATTAGTAAGTCTCTCATTGTCATGAGAAGTTAAACCACTCATTGTTGGGAGCTTAGCAATCAAACACTTTTGATGTAATGATTCTAACTATCTATTTAATATTATTGTGATATTATTATCTCTTTTGTGTGGTTAATATCAAGTTTATGGCTTGATCACCCATGCTCATATAGTGTTATAGGGTTTATGCATTGAAAAGTGTTTGCCTCCTAAGAACTTGAAAAGAGCATCTAGGTAATCCATGTCTAGGGATAAAATGATATTATTTAGCCTTATTTATGTATCTTTATTCTTAAAGAAAATTATTTGATGTAGCTCTTAAGGGATTAGGAGTGAAATTAGGTAATTTAGGCTCTTTCACATGAGAGATCATGGTTAAGGTGGATTAGTGGATGAAGATAATAATCGAAATAAAGTCAAATAGTGAAAAACCCTTAATGTTGCTTCAAGAGTAGTTTCAATAGGCTGAGTCTCAACACACTCAGTAATTCTACTTCTACGGGCAACTCACCCCCTGAGTGTTTGTATTCTATCTCTTTAATGTGTTATGCTTAATTATCTTCATTTATGTCGAATTTTATATTCCATATCATTATTTGACCAATATCGAATTTAGTTCATTGGTTGCTTAAAATCGGACACATACAAACTCTGAGTACACTCAAAGTCCCTGTGGACTCGACACTCGGTCTTACCATTTTAAAATACTACTTGGTTGAATTGGTGCACTAGACAATGAGTTAACACACATATGCCTTTTGTGAGTGATAATCAAATTTGACATATAAGTTGTTAACTATCTTTTCATACAATTCTTGTAATTTAAAATTTTAACATTGACTTTTAGCATTAAGCCATTAGCTATCATCTTTTGAAGTTTGCTTTGTCTTGCAAGTATGGTTTCTCTATCACTCTTCATTTACACTTATTTTATGGCTTATTTCCTCTTTACTGGAATGCTTTACTCTGCAAAAATTATGCTTAAGATAATTTGTTGAGTTATCTATCAAGTGCATTGGCTTTTCACTTTTTTTTTATTGTCCTTCTCTTTTCTTAATGTTTTTTTATAAGAGTTGCTGGTCTTGTGTTTTATTTGTACAAAAAAGATTTACACGTATCAAGACTCCTGTTAAAGGGCATTCATGCAAACATTTTCAGGTGACTATTCATGCATTAGCATCACTTAATGTGCAGCAAATTATCACTACAACTTATGCCATTCTTTCTCTGGTATTTAGTATGCATAAAAGTACTAAATAGTTAAATTTGCTCAAATGTATCTAGAATAATACCTTCTCAGGATAAAGTGAAAATTTTATGACTTGGTTAATCACTATAAGTCTATGTTGATGAATTGGCAAGTGCACCAATGCATCCCAACTAGTAAAGTTAAAACGGAAGTCCGAGTATCGTATCCACAAAGACTTTGTTTGTATGTAAGTAGATGAATATTTAATTAAGAAAAAGATTTGGAAAAGATAATAGAAAACAGTAAAACAAATTGCTAAAAATTAAATCAAACAAGAAAAAGAATTAAACATGAACTAAAATTAATTAATTAAAGATAGAAAAATGAGAAAATCCAATAATATTATAGAAGAAAATTCAGAAGACGAGAATGTTGGAAACTTAGCCAACCAGAGCTACTCCTCGATGTAATGTCAATGATTTTTCTATATTTATAATTATTTCAATTTACACCTGCATCTACTAGTATACTCTAACTTTGCTTCCCACACGAAAGAGCCTAATTTATCGATTTTCTCTCCCAAATCCCTTTGCAGAGCTAAAATCATAAATTGCATTAAGAATAGAGATGTGTAACATGCTTAACAAATATCAACCTATCCCTAGTGATTACTTTATTTAGATACCCTTTCCTAGTTCTATTAGAAAATAACGTTTCCCAATGCTACCCCTAAAACTTACCATGCAAATGGGTGATCAAGCCACAAACAATAATATTAAGCATAAGAAAGGATAATGCAAAAGTAATATTCATAAATAGATTGGAAGAGAAATTACATCAAGAGTAGTTGGCTGCGAAGTTCCTAACAAAGGGGGTTTAGCCTCTCATTATCATGGAGGCTTTACAATTGCAAAAGGAGAATATTTATTAAAGGGGGAAAAGATAAGAAAGGGAATGGAGGGAAGGAATGACTCTCATTGCTTGCTTATCCTTCTTCTAGCCTTTGCCTTCTATAAGAAATTGTATTCTGATGAAATTTTTGTGTGTCTTCTCTTTCTTCTCTCTTCTTCCTTTATAGGTGCAGATTAACAAACTTCTGAATTAGTCTGATTTCCTTAATTAACAATGTTTTTCTCAATTAGTCTTCTTTCCTTAATTATTCTACTTACTTTAATCAGTCATTCTTTCCTGAATTAGTCTTTTTTCCTTAATTAGTCATTTTTTCCTCAATTAGTCTTCTTTTCTTAATTAGTCCTTCCTTAATTATTCCTGCATTTTTGGGTTTTATTTTACTCACTAAGCTTTATATGTCCATCACTTTTAATATTCTCTACACAAAAACTTAAATGATGTTAATTTAACAATTATTTACTCAAAAAGGAAAAATTAGAAGTGAAAAATTACAAATTCCTCTATAGTTTAACCCCCAAAATATATTCATAATTAGCAGTTATCAAACTCCCCCAAATTTAAATCTTTGCTTGTCCTTAAGCAAAAGGAAAATTTTCAAATTTTACCAATCACAATTCATGAGATAACTGCATACATTCTAAAATGCTTCATTGACCAATTCTCAAGTTCATAGTAGTCATAAGTTCATGAAAGGAGCAGAACAAGATGTACTTCAGATGAAATGGTTAGCAAGAATGACAAATCACAAGGAATAATCACCAAACTTCAGTTCTCACAAGGCTAGTGTTTCTCTCAATCCCATAAGTGTCTTCATAAAGGTGTTTGAAGTATAACAATTGAATAGTAAAATTCCAACTTTGCACATCATCTCAGTCAATACTATCATACATGCACAATGTGGATCACTAAGGACTTTATTAGGCTTGTAACATGGTTGGGCTAACAAAGAAATCATGATTTTTCTAGGATTGAAAGCTTAGGATCTAGGAGAGCATTCATTCCCCCAAATTATTTACAATCCATAACTTAGAATTTTTCACAACACCAACCTTATTGTTTTGCTACTCTTTTCAACAACTTTATTTTCTTTGATGATGCTTTACCCCGACTTTTATTCTTTAAAATAATAGAATTATGTTTTTCTTTTTTTTTTTTGCAAATGTAAAAACATTCATATTGGGATGGAGTAATACCATATTTTGTAACTCAATTTAACTTGCACTGTAAATTTATTTTCCTGCAATAGAAAATCTCCCAAAAACATTCCCCCAAATTTGGGACAAATTTGTCTGGATCCATGAGTACTCTCCTACAACCTAAGAAAGGGTAGTTAGTAAATATCACTTTTTGGGCTTAGGTTCCAATAACAAAATTTTTTACATTAGGCTCAAAAAGGGTGCAAGGGATGCATTCATTCACATGATGGATTTTTGGCTAAGTAGTTGAAATAAAATAACAAACAAGGTCTTGATCACCTCCACATCATACATGCATTTCAAGCAATCCAAGAATCATGCAAAATTAGGAAATTAAAACTAGTCATTCTCTCGTATTTGAAAGTTCGAACAACTTACCGGTTTTCATTGAAGAATTCAGGTTCTCATTCCATGCTTTTTTTGGTCAGCAATACTAACCTTTTAACTCTTGTACTGTTAGTTCACACTCCATCACTTACAATGACGCCTGCTTGCACGAGAATCAACAATTCCCAAAAATACTCATTAGTATGTAGTTAGTCTCACTCATGCAATTGGTTCACTCAAAATGTGTTGCAACCAATCAATAAGCATCTACTTCTCTATCATGCATCAAACTAAATTAAAACTATTAAATGACTGAATTTAAACTACTGAAATTAAAATGTCCTAAATGCAAAAAATTAAAATGAAAATAAAAGAAAATGAAAACAAAACAAAATGAATAAAGAAAAAAAGGAAAATTAAAGAAAAATCCTTGTCAAAATGGGTCTCAATCTTGTGTGGGCCCTATATCCTAAGCTTCCTGGGTAGCAGTGATATCCACAATGTAATCATCATTAACTCTACTCTCTGCAGCAGCATCATTATCAGTACCAAAGGTATCACCCCCTACAAAAGGAAATTGGACTCCTGGGCAAGACACTTGTATAGGAATTTGCTCACTTCTTATCACTTGACTCATGCAAGACATTCCTACAGTTTTCTTCACCTCCTAGAGCTAAGGTAGGCACACATTATTATTGAAATAAATTGAACACAACTATCCTAAAGAATAACAGAAAAACGCACAATGCAATTAAAAAAAGATAAAGAAATCCTGGGTTGCCTTCCAGTAAGTGCTTTTTTAACGTCATTAACTTGACGAGTCAGATGCCTTCAAGGTGGCATGAATGTCACATAGAACACATCTTCCTTGCATTTTCGCTTCTTAGCTAGAGATTCCATGAAACTCATGTATCCCGGAAACGCCTTTCATACCATTGCAAGAGAAAAGTTGGTGTTGAAGGAGAAAATGACACTTAAAGATTTATCACGTTCTGCATGCCTTTCTTCCTTGCCAATCAGTTGATAAGGAGAGGTATTGACTTGGAGAATACTTTCTCGTTGAATTTCTACTTGTGAGCATTTCTCTCATTGTTGTTGTGTTCTATCCTCACTTTTTTCTTCATCTTTTTCTCTTGAATCATTCTCTTCTACAAGACTTTCCTTATGAGCTTCAACCTCTACAAAATTTTCTTCCCTTGTGACCAAGGGTAATTTAGGTACTTCTTTTACTAGCTTACCAACTTGAATTTCTAGACACTGCTAGAAAGGTAAGGATCTACATCGGTGGAAATGATATTTCTACGTCGGGCCAGGCACCGTCTTTGCTACAGGTGTCGTTGTTTCCCGACAACGATTACGACGTGTCTGAAAGCACCGTCTTAAACAGTAAGCAACTTTCAAAGACGGTGCTTACCTCAGCACCGTCTTTGAATGTAGGCATTCTAAGACGTTGCTGACGTAAGCACCGTCTTAGAATGCTGACTTTCAAAGACGTTGCTGATGTAAACACCGTCTTTGAATGTCCACTTTCAAAGACGTTGTTGAGGTAAGCACCGTCTTTGAATGCTGACTTTCAAAGACGTTGCTGATATAAGCACCGTCCTTGAATTCAATATTATTTTTAATTATTAATATTTTTTCTGATTCATATCCCATCAGAAAAAATATAAATAATTAAAAATAACATATATTAGCATGATTGTAATTATTATTAATGCAAAAATTTATTTAATAGGTAAAAGTCTACTCCATGAAATGGACATTCTGTAAGAATTTATTCCAAGATTCTTCAAATGTTGAAGGTCTTCCTACAAAATCATTAAAAATAAATTAAGTAGAATATAAAAATAAAACACAATATCAAACACGTGTTTGTACACAATCTTATAATTGTAATTGTTGCTTTTAATTATATGAAAAGTTTGACCAATGAATTTATAAAGGCAATCTAATATTGTAATTATTATTGAAAAAAATTAACCTCTTCCTTTTTGGTTAGGTAAGAAGCATTTGGCCCAGCCTCCACTACGGATCTTTCGGTAGTAGAAAGGGGTGGCTCCTGTAAACATACCAAAAAGCATTAAAAAGTTAATAAGCATATACAAAAGCTTAATTAAAAAATTACAAGAATTAAAAAATATTTATAAGAGTAAAAGTTTAATTAGATTTTTTTAGAACAATATAGTTTTTTTAGAACTAAAAAATAAATTAGATAAATAAATGATCAATTATAAATGAACAATATATTTTAAATAAGTGAATCAGTTACTAATTTAGTTTGATAAGGATTAAGCGGTCTGTATCCTATAAAGTGAGCAACTCACTAACAAAATAATTAAATTGTTGACTTCATTCAAAGAAACTAAAACAAGGCTCCAAGCTACAGCTAGTGGGAGGGTCCAATCCCACTTTGACTTTACGAACTGCAAAGTGAAGAAAGTTTCTTGGGATAACATGAGAATGTACCTTGCACCTTCATCTAGCCAATAAGTTTTTTGGGTTTTGAAGCAACATCCTCACTGGAAGGCTCTGCATTGCACTTCACCATTAAGAACAATAAAAACATAGACAACATTATTAGTCAAAATATAAAGGGGATTGAGCATAGATTAAGAACAAAGATTGGAATTGCAGAGAATCAATTTGGTTTTATGGCAAGAAGGTCTACGATAGAATTTATTGATCGAGTGCCAATTGCCAAGAGAAGTTGTGGAAAGCTTTGGAAAAGAAAAGTGACCATTGGCTCAAATATGGTTTTTATTATCCTAGTATATCTTCTAAAATATAGTTTTTTTTATAAGGAAAAAATGTTTTGGCCAGACTCGGCATGGCATAGTAAATGCCTATTTTTAAATTCTCAACAAGATACTATTTACTCATGGAACTGAACCGTGTACAACACTTGTTTATACTCATGGATTATACACAGTAGCGTAAAGCAATACCATCTTTACCAGAACCAAATACATCAAGACTCAAGGAAGGATTGGGAAGAAAGAGCAGTGGAGGAAGAGCCTTAACTTACCCAAATGCATCCCTCAGTAAAGCACATTCATTTTCCAAAAACATAGGAGCTTCCATGCACTGCATTGCCCAAGCATGAAGGCAAAGACGCACACAAGCATCATTTGCAATCACTCCATGCCATGGACCAAGAGCACTGAAATGAATTTGCATATTAGCGCACATTCAAGGAGATAAATATTCAGCACAATAAAGAACACACAAAATACTTTCAGCATAATAAAGAACACACAATATATGTCTTATCAAATATAAATTTTAAATTACTTTGAGCAGTAGTTTGGGTGATCAAATTCATATTAATTTGTAAAATAAAAACTACTATTCTAACAACAATACTTTTTATCACCATTTTCATAAATAAATAAATAAGAAAATAACAAGTGGTTAAAAATTAACACCCTCGATCACTTGGTTAAGTTTTTTTTTTCTTTTTTGAATGTAATTTTCCAAAAAGATAATATATTCATAGGAAGTAGACTTCTGCTATAACTATTATATCCTATACTGCAATCACCACGTGGCTCTTGTTATCAATACACATAAATGTAAACTATTGTTATTATTATTTGTCAGCTCTTAGTTAACGACCATAAAAACTTTAGTTAAATGATACTTATAGCAGCTAAAAAAACATGAGTATCTACCAAAATGAGTATCTACCAATTTCACAATATTTCTCTGCACAAAAGCAATCGGCTGAGATTAAAATTTTAGAAGAAATAACATCATCAACCAAATGTACCTATAATTGGTTAAGGGTATAAAGTTAGCAAGCTTCCCACAATCTGGATCATCATCAAGACTGTGTGTGTCAAGAGCAACCCTCCAAACCTCTCCATCATACCAGACAACAGCATCTATGGCAGGCCCTTTATCATCATAACTCTAAAACATAAAACAACATTGCCTTTTTAGTAAGATAACTCAGTTGACTAAATACTGAGCGAGATCAGGAGGTTACAAGCACCAAACCTCTTATATTTAATTATATGGATTGAACTCCAATATTTATTATTTAAAAATTTTCACCATCTATATATGGTTCTTCTGAAAAGTTAATCACCAAAGAGTATAAATCAGACAGCCAAAGGGTAAAAAGACTAGACGAACAAAGAACAAAACCTCCAAGGTTAGAACAATCTTCCATCTTGAGGCATTTGAGGCTCTTTTTATCAGCAACAAATCGAGCAAATTCACCCCTGCATTGTTAATGTTGCAGAATAGACAAAATTAATCAGCAAAAAGTGGCAATGTGGTATCCTCTAGTTAAGCTTACATGGTACTACAAATTGTTTATGGCTTGGTGGTGGCCAAAGTTATCAATTCTAAGAAAAATGAAATTTATAACTTTTTCAACAACAAATTATACTGAGTTTTTTTATATATATATAAAGCTTGTACTGAGATTCTTTTCTTATTAATAATATGCCAGCTAAAATATTTTTGGTACCTATAGTTTGGTAATTGCCAGCTAAAAAACACACGCTCACACAAATTAAAACATCTACTCCCTCCCACATACCAACCCAGTTATGTTAGTCATAATTAACTTTACTTACGATGATTATCATTATAAATACATAAATATTATAAAATAGAGAAAAGCAGCTTGGATACCAAGTTCTTTTTTGATTCTTGAGAGGTGGTTGGCGATTTTAGCCTAGCAAACAACTCCTAGATAAATGTATAGTCATTCTTCAACAAAGAGGCAATATAAAAATAACAGAGCAGACAACAATAAGGACAATAGCCTCTACCAGAAAATCCTCACCTACCTCGATTCTCTTCCCTCTGTTGAAGATTCTGATTACCCCAATCCCTCCGACATCTTCCTCCACCTCAACCATAACCACACCGTTCATGACACCTTCCTTGGCGCCAGGCTCTCCTAGACCAACGCCTCCGGCGACGCGCTCGTTCTTTGATTAAAGAAGAAAGACAAGCGCAGAGTCTTCCGGCAGTACTTCTAGCATATTCTCTCTGTCGCTGACGAGATTGAGCAACGAAGAAAAAAGGACATCAAGCTGTACGTGAACTCCGACGCCGGTGAGTGGCGATGGACGCGGAGCTGAAGAACAAGGTGAAGTCCGATCTGGATCAGTTCCTGAAGTCGAAGCAGTACTACCACCGGCTAGGCCGCGTTTGGAAGCGGAGCTACCTCCTTGAGAGGAAACTCACGAAAGGGAATTGGGAGTGCCGGACCAGCGGAGACGGAGAGGGTGAGGGAGAGGGAGAAGGACCGTCTTTTCCTCTTCGTACTCTCTCTCTAGAACCTTCGGTACTACAGCTAGCATTAAAATTAAAATAAAAATTCATTTCATTCAAAGGCGGTTTTCCAAATGGACCGTCTTTGAAGATTTGATAACTACGCCGGTCATATATCAAAACCGCCTTTGTTTTGTTATTTTAATTGTACAAAGACGGTTTTCGTACAAGCCGCCTTTAAAATATTTATTATATTTACAAAAAAACCATACTATCGAAGATAACGACGTTTTGGAAGGACCGTCCTTGATCCAGTGTCGTAATAAGGCTAGTTTTTAGTAGTGAGATTTTGAATTGTGTGTTGAGTAGCTTCAGATGTTTCCATGAGTTGCATCAACAAATTATCAAGATTAGAAATTTTTTCTTCTTCATATTGATTATAAGGTTGAAACTCTTGCTCCCACCGACAATTTTCCGTGGAGTAACTCTTGCCAACTTGAATCTCGAAATTTTGAATTGAGTTTTGATTGGCTTTAAAGCTAGCTTGGGATGTTATCATGAATTGCATAAACATATTCTCCATATTAGAAAGTCTTTTTTCTTCATATTGATTGTAAGGGTGTAACTCTTGTCCCCACCAAGAATTTTCCTTGGAGTAGAGATGACAATTATTATTGAAATGCTCTCCTCCACAAAAATCACAATTTATCGGTGGTGGGTGATTGACCCCTAATCATATGCTTTCAAGATGTTGAGTCCACCTCTTTAAAATATCTTTCATGGATCAAGTTCTTTGGAGGTTCCACCCTGCAAGCATATACTCATAAGAAAAAGATACTTCTTCTATTTTTTTTATCATTTAAATTTGAAAAATTAAGGAAAAATAACAATTAAAAATAGAATATCCAAAAATACCAAGTACAAAGAACAAAGTTACCGGCAACGATGCCAAATTCTTGTTGATGGATTGGCAAGTGCAGCAATGCATCCCAAGTAGTAAATTTAAAACGGAAGTCCGAGTATCGTATTTACATGAACTTTGTTTGTACGTAGGTAGATGAATATTTAATTGAGAAAAATATTTGGAAAAGGTAATAGAAAAACAATAAAATAAATTTCTGAAAATTAAATCAAACAAGAAAAAGAATTAAACATGAATTAAAATTAATTAATTAAAGACAAAAAAGATGAGAAAATTCAATAATATTGTAGAAGGAAATTCAGACGGTGAGAATGTTGAGAACTTAGCCTAGTAGAGTTACTCCTTGATGTAATGTTAATGATTTTTCTCCATTTATAATTATTCCAATTAGACCTGCATCTACTCTAACTTTGGTCCCCCGCACGAAAGAGTGTAATTTATCTACTTTCTCTCCCAAATTCCTTTGCAAAACTAAAATAATAAATTGCATTAAGAATAGAGATGTATAATAGGCTAAACAAATATCAACATATCCCTAGTGATGACTTTATTTTGATTCCTTTTCCTAGTTCTATTAGAAAATAACATTTCTCAATTTCGCAACATGCCTTTTTGCGGGCGAGCGAGGCGAGGCTCACGGGTGCGCTTTCCAAAGGAGGAAAGATGCGCAGAGTCGCCACCAACGTTTATTTGTGGAAAACGTCGGAAAAACCGAAGGAAACCAGTCAAAATAAAAATTCTAAGTTCGGGAGTTGTATTTACATTTGAGGAAGGTATTAGCACCTCTCACGTTTGTCTCAAAGGACAACAGCCTATTTTTTAGAATTGTGGAAATTGTGTTACCTTAACTTTTATTTCTTTTTATTTTTTGAGGTCGACAAAAGCAAGGCTTTTGCTCCTACGTACCCTCCATCGAAAAGGAAATCAGACCTACGTAGTTCTTTCTTAAGAGTGAATCAAGTGATTCTTTTTACTTGAAAGGTGATCATTTTAAGGCGTTGGACCTTAAAAATGATCCATTTACTTGGTAAGGAAAACTGAAATGATAAACTTTCAAACCCTATTTTTTTGGGGACGAGCTTGACTAGGCGAGTTGATTTTAGCCTTAGTTTCACTTTAGTTATTAGTCAATTCAATTAAGAATGAGAAATCCCAAAGAGAAAATGTCCGATTGATTTTTTCGCTTCATTTTACTAAAAGATATTTTTTATTATTATATTATTATTTTACCTCTTTTTTGGATTTCCAACGTGGTTACGGCACGACCGAACGGTCGGAATTCATTTTAGCAAAAATTAACGGATGATACAATTCAAATGATCGGTGGAAATTTATTTAATTTTTTTATTAGGCGAGGAACGACTTAAATAAATGACTGAAACACGTCAAAAGGGGGTATAGAAAGCGAATGAAAACGAGAATAAAAATACATGAAACAAAATGTGGACCACCACGGGTACATAGAACGAATTGAAAAGCTCGGTTTGAGGTACTTACCCGTTGAAGACTGAAGAAAACGAAGAACGAACGATGAATGTCGAAGAACGGTTGAAAATCTTCGCGTAATTACTCACGGAAACGTTACGGAAGCGCTTCAGCTTGGATTTTCTTCACGGAAACAATTTTCCTCAGCAATTTCGAGAGAATAAGAAGTGCCAAGAAGGCTGACCCCTTTCCCCCTTCATTCCTCCCCCTATTTATAGAAAAATAAGGGAGGAGCTTGCCACCCAGCTCGCCCAGGCGAGCAAGGTTGCTTCCTCCAGAAGCAACCGCCTTCTGGAGGAAGAAACTGGAAGGCCCAAGTGGGCCTGATTGCTATTTGTATCCTTCTTTTAACTAAATGCACCCCCTTTACCTTTTTTTGGTAATTCTTTTTCCGTAACGTTACGAAACTTTACGACTTTCATAACGATACTTATTTTCCTTCCGCAAGGTTACGAATCCTTACGGATTATGTGCTTACTCTTTTCTAGCTTTCGAAGAAGTTACGGAAACTCACGGATTGCGCAAAACACCTCTTTTCGATCTTTGTCACATTGCGGACTTTCACGGATCGCGTAAGCCTGCTTCCTTTTGATTTCCGGCACGTCTCGGGACTTCACATATTGTGCAACAAAGGGTGCCAAGTATCTCAAAGCGGCCAATCAAAGGTTGCATATCATCAAATAATAATCCCCGGACAAAATTATGGTATGACAGTTGCCCCTCTTTACTTACCTTTTATCGGAGATAAGACGAAAGCAAAGATAAGACACTGATTTCGTCCGTCTTGCCCTTCCCGTGATTAGTCTTTGATGACTCTCGTCTCTACTCCTTCTTCTCTTTTTTTTTTTCTGTACAACACAAAACAAAATACAAACATAATATACACATATACACATGTTTGGCGAAGGAACCGATCGGGAAAATAACAAAAAACCATATTTCCCAGTCACCGGAGGTTCCGCGCTTGATAACGGAGGACACATGAACAGCGCTAGGCAATGAATTCATGGGTCTCCGAATAAAAGTGGAGAATGGAGAATTGGCGAACAGCGCTAGGCAATGAATTCGTGGGGTTCCAGACTCAATGGTGGAGGACACATGAGCAGCGCTAGGCAATGAATTCATGGGTCTCCGAATAAAAGTGGAGAATGGAGAATTGGCGAACAGTGCTAGGCAATGGATTCGTGGGGCTCCAGACTCGATGGTGGAGGACACATGAACAACGCTAGGCAATGAATTCATGGGTCTCCGAATAAAAGTGGAGAATGGAGAATTGGCGAACAGCGCTAGGCAATGAATTCGCGGGGCTCCAGACTCGATTGTAGAGGACACATGAACAACGCTAGGCAATGAATTCATGGGTCTCCGAATAAAAGTGGAGAATGGAGAATTGGCGAACAGCGCTAGGCAATGAATTCATGAGTCTTTGAATAAAAGTGGAGAATGGAGAATTGGCGAACAGCGCTAGGCAATGAATTCGCGGGGCTCCAGACTCGATGGTGGAGGACACATGAAAAACGCTAGGCAATGAATTCATGGGTCTCCGAATAAAAGTGGAGAATGGAGAATTGGCGAACAGCGCTAGGCAATGAATTCTCGGGGCTCCAGACTCGATGGTGGAGGACACATGAACAGCGCTAGGCAATGAATTCATGGGTCTCCGAATAAAAGTGGAGAATGGAGAATTGGCGAACAGCGCTAGGCAATGAATTCGCGGGGCTCCAGACTCAATGGTGGAGGACACATGAACAGCGCTAGGCAATGAATTCATGGGTCTCCGAATAAAAGTGGAGAATGGAGAATTGGCGAACAGCGCTAGGCAATGAATTCGCGGGGCTCCAAACTCGATGGTGGAGGACACATGAACAACGCTAGGCAATGAATTCATGGGTCCCCGAATAAAAGTGGAGAATGGAGAATTGGCGAATAGCGCTAGGCAATGAATTCGCGGGGCTCCAGACTCGATGGTGGAGGACACATGAACAGCGCTAGACAATGAATTCATGGGTCTCCGAATAAAAGTGGAGAATGGAGAATTGGCGAACAGCGCTAGGCAATGAATTCGCGGGGCTCCAGACTCGATGGTGGAGGACACATGAACAGCGCTAGGCAATGAATTCATGGGTCTCCGAATAAAAGTGGAGAATGGAGAATTGGCGAACAACGCTAGGCAATGAATTCGCGGGACTCCAGACTCGATGGTGGAGGACACATGGACAGCGCTAGGCAATGAATTCATGGGTCTTCGAATAAAAGTGGAGAATGGAGAATTGGCGAACAGCGCTAGGCAATGAATTCGCGGGACTCCGGACTCGATGGTGGAGGACACATGGACAGCGCTAGGCAATGAATTCATGGGTCTTCGAATAAAAGTGGAGAATGGAGAATTGGCGAACAGCGCTAGGCAATGAATTCGCGGGACTCCAGACTCGATGGTGGAGGACACATGAACAGCGCTAGGCAATGAATTCATGGGTCTCCGAATAAAAGTGGAGAATGGAGAATTGGCGAACAGCGCTAGGCAATGAATTCGCAGGGCTCCAGACTCGATGGTGGAGGACACATGAACAGTGCTAGGCAATGAATTCATGGGTCTTCGAATAAAAGTGGGTAGTACCGAATGGTCCACCGGGTTTTTTCCACCTAAAAAGAAAACATGCTTTTTGCAAAGAAAACTAAATCATTCGCGAGAGCACCATATCTTAGAGAAACAATATACTTATGCCAAGGGTAATCTTCCTTGTGACCGAAAATGAAGGGCAGGATGTCAACATTTAGCTTTTAAATGAACATGCGGGGGAAACATCGGGCTAAGCTGAAAATAAATCACTCATAGTGTATAAAACTCACACAGGCAAGTGTTTCACCCTATTCTCAAACCATAACTGCACCACGACTTTATTTTGCACACGATTTCCTATCGAATCAAAGATCACACGTACGATCACGGATCAATAGGATTTTCTCGAGGGTAGTGTTTTTTTGAGAGGAAACTGGGTGTTCCGGTCTTTTCCTCTGTGTTTATGTGGGGCGGGATATCGCTAGTCGAGAATGATTTTGAGTGGCAATCTGAAAGGAAGAACCACCAAAAATGGGTTTTCCTTTGCCGGCAGTCACCTACCTTGCTGAAAATTTATCTGGCTTGAAGAATTTCTGTCCTCTTTCTTTCATTGATCGGGAATTACTCTGTTTTCCCCCGATCTTTTCCTTTTTCTCTTCCTTTCGATCTTCGATCGGGAATCCTTCTTTTCTTTCTTTTTTTTTGTTCTTTTCTTTGTTTTCATCTTTTTCTTTTTTCTTTCTTTCCATTTCTTCCTTTTCTTTCTTTTCACTTCTCCTTCTCCATTCCTTTCTTTGGGAAATCGGGTTTTGGTATTCTATTCGCTTTCTCTTGAGGGAATTCCGCTGTCCTTTGCTTCAGGGGAAAGGATGAGGATTCTTTTTTATAGGCCAAGGTTCAAAAAAGTCTAAGGTTGTGTTTCAATGGGGTCTTTTATCGTGAGAACCCAATCTTGATATCTAGGGCAAAACAAATTTGGTTGTCAAGGTGTCGGTCTCGGGCCGAACTCCCATATTACTCCACAAGACACGCGTGACAATGATGATTTGAAAACAACGTGCAAAATTAGTCATGGCTATAGCCAGGTGGGCACTCAAGCATCCCGTTTATGGCATTGTGATACTACGGTTGGGAATTTACACAAACAGGCCCAACGTTTCCAAGTTATGTTCTTTCATCAGTTCAATGAATTCATCCATTCTTATCTCGGTTATTCCGGAAAATAAACTCTTAGCGTCAGTCCCTTGTTTCCAGAAGATATGTTCGCTCTTTATGAATGATTTATACTTCTTAACTATAACATGTCGACCTTCGCGGTCTTTCTTTCTTTTTCCTTTTTGTTTCATTTTTATATTCACAAAACTATACACCCATGGCCCTCTATGAGGAAAACTTTTCTTTGCATATCTACATTCTTATACATGACAAACTTTTTCTGTACACGTATTGGAACTCTCTCTCTTTACGTCACACGGTCAAACCCTATTCATGCTCAAAAGACTTCCTCTTTTTCCATTTTTTTCCACCCACACACGTAGTTTATACAAAAGTTTCTTTATATACACTCGTCGCTCACACACACAAGAATTTCTTTTCACACATTATTTACACACACAAAATCCTTCTACACACTTTCCTTTTACATATATATATAAACAAAAACCTTTTTCTTTTCTTTATGAACATGACATTTATTCACAACGCTTCTTTCTTTTTATTAGGATTTTTGGTTCATTTTATTTTTAGGACGACGTTCCTAAATGAAAAACTCTACACGGTTCCGGAATTTCAACAAACACTATTGACAACAACGAAGTAAGCACTAACGCAATAGTCCAAACAAAATATATACACAAAACAAATGACAATCGCAACAACAAAAAACAAACGTTAGTCCCTCAAGTCATAGAAATAAGATAACATACAAATGATAAATGATGGAACATACGAATTTGGGGATCCCACGGTCATGTGGCTCCGCATGCCGCCGGACTCTTGGGACACGGTAACAAAAAGTGGGGTGGTCGACAAAAGCAGGGCTTTTGCTCCTACGTATCCTCAATTTGTGATGAGGAACTTAGACCTACGTAGTTCTTGATAACCGTGAGACTAAAAATAGTCTCGGTGTTTTCTTCACCAAAATGCGAACATGCTTTAGTAAAGAGACAAAACTTCCAACTTATCAGAGCAACATATGCTTTTTGGATGAAAAACAATGTGTCTATCGGGGAAGGAGAATATGCCGATGAAATTTTCTCATAACCGTAAATGAGATTTTGGATGTTTAGAATTTCATTTCTAAATGACCATTTAGAGGAAACACTGGGTCCAACAAAGATAGGAGAGAATCACTCAAAGTGTATCAATCTCACACAGGTAAGTGTTTTATCCTAACTCCGAACCATAGATATGTAATGACTTGATTTTGCAAATCATTTCCTATCAAATCAAAGATTACATGTATGATCATGGATCAATAGGACTTTCCTTTGGAATGGGTTCTTTTGGTGGGAAATTTGGCTTTGAGTGTTTTTGGGCCTTTTCCTTTTCTGTTTTTGTTTAGTGCGGGGCGAGAAAGTTGCTAGCACAAGATTTTGGTTGGCAATCAAAGGGAGAGGACCACTTTAGGTCGTGGTTTCCTTTCTCCCTTTTTTTTGTTTATTTGGTGACAATTCTGTATTGTTCAGATATTGTCTGGTCTAAAGACCTTTCTACATGTTTCTTCTGTTTTCTTCCAATCCTTGATCGAGAATTTTTTTCTTTCATTTTTGCTTTCTCCCACTCTTTGATTGGGAATTTTCCTTTTCTTTTCTTTTTTTCTTTTTTGTTTAAGGATTGACATTCTCACCCTGGGTCAAGGTTTATGATAAGTTAGGATTTTGGCTCAAGGCTTGTAGAACGGCTGGTCATGATATATGTCAGGGTTTGGCCAGCGGTTCGGGGATAAAGGGGATGTCCTACATTATTTCCATGATACACATGCAACAATGATGATTAGTAATTTTTATGCAAAACTGGTCATGCATGCACCCATGTGGACACTCAAGCATCAAGTTTTTATGGTCATGTGACACTAGGGCTCAGGATTCATTTTCCCTATTTTAAGTCAACCCAGTGTTTCCAAAATATGTTCTTCTATCAATTTGTGCATTCATTCGAGTCTATCTTGGGTGTTCGAAAAACCTTTTCACAGCATTTTCCCTTCAAATATGTACACACATTTTTTTCAAAAACTGGTTAAGATCAATACAATCTTTCAAAGAAAAGTTGGAAATTATCTCTTTTCACAAGCATGTTGTTTTTTTAGCTAGACAACTTTTTATTATTATTATTTTTTATTATTTTTCTTTCTTTTTTTTTCTTCTTATTCTTTTCTTGCTCGCTCTTTTTTTTTCATGAGGTATTTTGCTACCTAGACACACGTATATTTTTGTGAGGTATTTTTCTATATACATGCGTGTCCCAGGTATCTTGCTACCTAAACATACATATATATGTTTTGTGAGATATTTTTGCTATATACATGCATATCCAAGGTATCTTGCTACCTAAACATACATATATATATTTTGTGAAGTATTTTTTTGCTACATACATGTATATCCCAGGTATCTTTCTACCATACATATATATATTTTGTGAAGTATTTTTTTTGCTACATACATGCATATCCAAGGTATCTTTCTACCTAAACATACATATATATATATATTGTGAGGTATGACTACCTTCCGAGCTTGTGCTTGTTTTATTTAAATTCCTAGGATCATGAGCAACTAGGTGTGTCCTGCTATGACTTGAGAAACAAAGCTGATCAGATAACAAGCAGAGATTTAAAAGGTACTAGGTTGCCTCCTAGTAGCGCTTCTTTAACGTCTTGAGCAAGACGCATGATGGCTTGTCGGTCACTGACCTAATACTTTGCTTACCTTTGGCTTTGGACTTGGTCGCCTATTGGTCGACCATAGGTCGTAAGCAACGCTCTAACCTTTTTGTGGATGAGATGAGGTGAACTCTAGAGGTGATGGCGGTGCGTCTGTTGCCCGCTGCCAGCCATCCCTAGGCTACTGTGGTGTTTCGCCCTGTGCCTGCCTGGGGGCGCAGTACTTCTTGATGAAAGCTCGATTAGTAGGGGGCCTGATGCCCTTGCTGGAGGTGACAGGCACTCCGTAGAACTAACAGAGACCTGTAATTAGAGCTTGACAACTTCAAGACCCTGTTGGACTTCTTCGGGTCCACTGGGTGTCTTGTAGGCGCGATCCCTGCAAATAATAGATGAAATCAGAAATCAGTTGAGCGAGGTGCATACTTACCTATGTCATGATGATGTGACCTTGTCGGGGGGAACGGGCACCCTGTAGGACTACAGAGGCCCGTAACCAGAGCTGGAAACCCCAGGGCCCTGTTGGACTTCTCCGGGTCCACTGGGTGTCTTTGTGAGTGCGATTCCTGCAAACAATAGATGATATCAGAAATCAGTTGAACCATATGTATACTTACCTATGTCACGATGGCATGACCTCGCTGGGAGAACGGGCACCCTGTAGGACTGACAGAGGCCCGCCACCAGAGCTGGAAACCCCAGGGCCCTATTGGACTTCTTCGGGTCCACTGGGCGTCTTGTGGGTGTGATCCCTGTAAACAATAGATGACATCAGAAATCAATTGAGCCATGTGCATACTTACCTATGTCATGACGGCATAGACCAACTGATACATCTGCAGGGGTAGATTGGCATTGTGGTCGCTAGGCAGAATGTTGCTAAATAGCAAAGTCATCCATATCCATGTAAGAGTGGTCATGTTGGTGCGCATGATCCGTACTCGTCTTTTTTGCAGCGGCACGGGTGAAATCTTGCCCCGGTATGCATACTAGATGCGTGATAGCCTCCCTCTCTGAATGTGCTCGCACAGTTAGTCGCTCTCCAATATCAGGGGATGGCCCAGGAACTGATAAAAGGAAACTACTGGCCCCTTAACCGGGAGCGCAAGTCTTGGTTAAGCATCCAAGGGCAAAGGACCTTATATTCTCCTAAGGTGTGGATATGGAGCACACTGAAAATGTTGACACGTAGCCCTCTAAAGGCAAGGGCGTGCAACCCTCTGCAGGCGAGGATGTGCAGTCCTCTGATGGTGAGGACATATAGTCCTCTTAAGGTGATAGGTACTAGTACCCAAGGGTCCACCTTTATGAGAAAGCAAGAGATCGACTCATCGAGAGGGCCGATCATCCAAAAAGATTGGACACGAGATGTAGGAAATCTATGCAGTTAACATGATTTTTAGGGATGCAGACGCATGCAACCTTTGTCGTGAAATTTGGTAATGCTAACCTCATATGAAACAATGCAATGCAATGGAAAGTTTGTACAATGTTCATGACATTCTTTCCCTATTTTGTGATTTTGATTTTGATTTAATTTTTTTGGAAGACACGGATTGACTGTCCTTTTGAAAAAGGTGATAATTCATGCAACCTTATCCTATCTTTTGCAAATGTCTCCGGGAACTCCCTCAGAGTGTATATTCTGTTTGATTTAGTCACTTGACCATTTTGGAGTGACGGCAATGGAGCCGTTTGACGTTTAATCAATCTATTGAAATTCCAGGGATTGTCTCCCCCTTTTTTTCTTGTTTAAAAACATCGTCGGGTGAGAACTTTTGATCTGCCCCTATGTTCACTTGAGGCTCATGCACGATGCCTCTCATTGCCCCAGTGTAAGGCTTTGAGGTACCAATAGTTATCTTTCGTCATGACCTTGTAGCTGGGAACCTATTGGGTGAAAACTTCTAATCTGCCCCTAGGTTTGCTTGAGGTTTTTGCATGGTGCCTTTCGTTGCCCCAGTGTAGGGCTTAGAGGTACCAATTGTTGTCTTGTTTTCACAACCTCGTAGTGAGGAAGCATGAAAGAAGCAGTTGATTCTTGCAAAAAGAATTTTCCAAGGACGAGAAATAGTTGAAGGATTTTTCAGTTGGTGGATTAAGTCAAATGACTCCTATGTAGAAGCAAGATGTTTTGATGATGCCAAAGGATCAAGTGCTTCTAAGTTTTATTCAAGACAAGAATCCAAGAATCCAAGAAAATCAAGATATATGATCAAGTTGATCTCTAGAATCTTAGGAAGAAGTTTCCAAATTGAAAAAACAAAAGGTTTGACCAAAGAATTCTATCATTTCAAATTGAGATTTGCTTTCTGGTAATCGATTACCAGCAGCTGAAAATGTTTATAACAGTCACTAGAAATTTGAATTCAAAATTTATAATGTGCAATTGATTAGACATGGATGGTAATTTATTACCAACAGTTTATTGAACATTTTAATTCAAATTTTAAAGCCTATAATCGATTACACAAGTCTTGTAATCGATTACCAGAGGGGATTTTCAGAATATAATTTCCAAGAGTCACATCTATTCAAATGGTTTATGAATGGCCATAAAAGGTGACTTGGAAACACAAATTTAAAGGGAGTTTTCATTGCCCAAAATGTTTTATCCTTTCAAAAGATTAAGAGTTTTTCTGAACTGAACTGTCTTATCTTCTCAAAAAGATTCCTTGGTCAACCACTTGCATATTCAATAAGGAATTTTGATTGATCTTCATTGTATAATCTATCTCTTTTAAGAGAGATCTCTTCTTCTCTTCTTCTTATTTCTGAAAAGGGATTAAGAGACTGTGGGTCTCTTGTTGTAGAGGATTCCTGAACACAAGGGAAGGGTTGTCCCAGTGTGGTTCAGACTTTGTAAAAGGAGTTTTACAAAGAGAGTGGAAAATCTCAAGTGGGTTGCTTGAGGACTGGACGTAGGCACGGGAAGTGGCTGAACCAGTATAAATCAAGTTTGCATTCCTCTCTTCCCTTAAACTTCTTTTATTTATTGCTATTTATCTTTTGCTTTAAAGAAGTTTATTTTGAATTGCCTTTTGAGTAATTCATGTTAAGGGTGCATTGTTAATCCGAAGAGAGTGAAAGTTTAATTGGGGAATAGCCTTCATATCTTAATTCAACCCCCCTTTTTCTTAAGGTAACTGAGGCCATTTGTCCAACATCCTATTCTTGATAACTCACTTCTCTCTAAAAAGACAAACTTTCCGGAATGATAAAATGAGCTCACATGGACGTCTTGAAAACACAATCAATCAAACGCTCTTTTTTCTTTTTGAACACTTTTTTTTTATTTTGAAACTTATTTGTTTTGAACTTTACTCGTTGTTTTACAGCACCCCCACCAACGTGCAAGACGAGTAATCTCTAATTGAACGGTCTTGGAAGTCCAAACTTAAGAGCACATGTCGCTTGAGCAAACAAACCAATGGCTTGCACCCACATTCCGGTGAAAGTTGAATAAGCAAAGATGCGTTTGTGAGAGGATGAGGGACAAAGATATCAACTTTACCCATTTCATTTAACATTGTAACTGTGGTTTATAATAATGGTACAAACTTGAAAATCCTGATGAGTCATTAGAGACATCTAACAACAACTTTCAAAATTGCCCCATGTGTGGCATCTCTTGTCAATGTCAGGATTTACACGCGATTCTCCTCAAATTTTAGCCAGCCCGCATCAATTAGACCTTGCACCTTACGCTTCAGAGCCCTACAATGCTCAATGGAACTCCCCGGGGCTTCTCCATGACAAGCACACGTTGCGTTCGAGTTGTATTCTCGGAGAAATGGAGGTTGATGAACCTTGGCTGGGGTTATGGCTACCATTGAATTATCAAGTAGATATGGGAGCAAGTCAGCATAGGACACTGGAATTGGGGTGAATTCTATAGGCTTTCTCGCTGCAAAATTCATTTCTTGTTTGGTGTTTTTGGTTTGTGCTAAAGGTGGTGTTCGTCATTTGAAGTGCGGTAGACAGACTTTATGGTTGATTTAAGGATGGCCTTTGTGGATAACTGGCGGTGGGTAAGGAAAAGGTTTGTTATTGGCTAAGTAATGACATTGTTGGGTTGGTGGGAAACTTGGCTGTATAGGAATGACAGTCACAGCATGGGCTTCTTCCTCATTCTCACCCTCTTCATTTGCCCTAGTTTTTTTTGGCATGTATCAAAGCATGATGATCAGATTTGTCTCTTTTTAGACCTACTTTGATCCTTTCGTCGGTGAAGACCACATCATCAAAGCTTGAAGGTGTATAGCCCACCATCTTTTCATACTGGTAATGTGTCTATTATCATTGTCATCATTTTTTTTCTTCGTCATTGAGGTGCCACTTGAACTGCCAGGTCTCTCCACCTTTGGGCGTATTCTTTGAAAGATCTGTGCCCTTTTTTGCACATGTTTTGTTGTTGCATCCTATCCGGAACCATATCAAAATTGTACTGATACTTCCTAACGAAGGCAACCATTAGGTCCTTCCAAGAGTGGACTCGAGAAGGTTCCAGATTAGTGTACCAGGTAACAGCTACCCCAGTAAGACTTTCTTGGAAGGAATGTATCAGCAATTCCTCATCTTTTGCGTATGTCCCCATTTTCCGACAATACATCTTTAGATGGTTCTTGGGGCAAGTAGTCCCCTTGTACTTGTCAAAGTTCAGCACCTTGAACTTGGGAGGGGTGATGATATTGGGTACTAGGAACAACTTTTCTAGGTTAGCAAAGGCATAATCTTCACCTCCTTTAATGGCCCTGAGCCTTTCCTCTAGATGATCCAACTTTCCCATTTCTGCCATAGCATGAGGGTTTTTACTTGTTGTGGAATGCAAGAGGTGTAGCTGGGGGTGATACTGAGGGCCTTCCAAAGGGTTTTGTAGGGGTATACCACCAACTGCTTGCCCTTCCGTAGCATATCCGAGGCAAGGCTCAAAGTCGGCTAGATTGTGGTGGGGAATTTCATGTGTCTCTCCCACGGTTTAAGAGACATGTGCATGATCAGTTTGGGGTTGTTGGCTCTCAATGGGCATAGGAGTGGAGTTATTGGCATTTTTATTGGGAGTGTACGCCACATTGGGTGGCGTATAGTTGAGAGGCAAGCCATATGGCAGGAAGGCATGCTCGTTTTGAATTTGCACATCATGGGGGCCACCCGTACTTCCCAAATCTTTGCCTACTATATCTGTGGTTGGATGATTCATTTGGTTGATGCTGGATGGGGACGTCGAGTTCACCTTAGCAACAACGCTGGTAGCGACAATTGCAACCGCATTGGCTTCCATTATCTTCTTCATGCTCATCATGGCCTCCATCATTGTGGCCATTTTCTCTTTCATGGCCTCCATGTCGGCCTTCATCTGCTCTTGCACCTCCTCTACTTCACCCATTACTCTAGTTCTAGCACGGGTTCGGTAAGGGCGCCGTAAAGCGTGTTCTTTTCTTTCTTATAACAATGATTAAGTTTTTTTTTTTCAAGGAAAGAATGCAATGAACAACATGGATGTATGCGAATGACGCACAATTGAAGTATTGCGAATCTTTACGCAGGATATGGGGTTGAATCAATTTAGATTTTCAACATAGTCCAATGACATCTTCGTCAAGGTGAAATTGGAAGTAACATGGACATTAACTGTCCTAAATGTGTTTGGCAGTAGACGAAGCAGCGATGTAACCCGATCCATCTTTTGCCCCAATTTTTGCAAGATGGTTACTTCCATGCTTCGATTACTTCCATGCTTCAACTTGACTTGATGAACTTTTTCGTAAAAGCACGAGCTTGGTTCAACCCCATAACCCAGGGAATGGCAATTTTGAAAATGTAGTTATGAGATTCGGGAAGATTCGGGAATACGCATGCTATGCATGGAAAATGTAATTATGAGATTGAGATCCCAAAGAGACATCCTTTAGTTAACCACGCATTAGGTACCATGCTCAATCATTTTGTTTTGTTGTTTGTGTTTTTTTTTATTTATTTATTTTAGAAATGGGTTTATGATCCCAACATTGTTGGCTCATGGTACCTAACACATGCAACTAAGAATGCATCATGAATTTTCATGCTTCCCTTTTTTTGTGTTTTTGAAGACACAAGGATCATGTATGAGCAAACATGTAGAACAAAAAGTATGTTGAATGCATATGAATGATGATGCAATGACTTATGAAAAATGTGAGGCTGGAATGTGATAACGGACAAATGCAGGAACGATATGTTCATTATGATGCCGAAGAGATGTTTATGCAATGCATGATATGAATGCATTTACAGACACGAGAGCCCGGAAAATTATCTCTTCTTACTTGCACACTTGGGGGGTGCAGTGCCCCATGAGTACAGTTAAGAAGGTGATATGGATCTTCCGGCTTCCTATGACAAAAGACGAGATCAACATACAACGCGTGCATGACGACATGACGCAGACGCGCAAAAGCATAACACGGGGATGCACATAGTACGACAATATCCACAAATAATTACAAGCAAAGGCGTACATGACATTTAGGACTACATGCATGGCAATGTTTAAAACGGCACGCAGCATGTTTGCTCCGTGCCCCTATTCTAGGGACCTATAGGATAATATCTAGGGGTCTCTAATAACTACTCCCAACGATTCATGACTCACACGACCGTTTTCTAGAGGTATCATCACTCAAGATAATAATATTGTGGCGGTATGGAATACCAGCGGCAACATATTATAAAGAGAGAAAGCTCTAGACGAGGTTTCACTATTATCAAGCAAGTCGGAAACCTAGCATGATTATAGATTCACCCCCACTCCTTAGATTCCCATGAACCCGGGTATAGGCCCCCCCCCCCTTTTTTTTTTACTCAAACCCGTGAGTGCTTAGAATGTAGTGTAAAGCATGCGAAATAGACAACAATTATTTACATTTTACACAGTTCAACAAGTGCACACACAAAGTTTCACAATTCCACAATTCCTTAAAATTGGCCTAACTCACTGCGTCCCCAGTGGAGTCGCCAACTGTCACAACATGCCCTTTTGCGGGCGAGCGAGGCGAGGCTCACGGGTGCGCTTTCCAAAGGAGGAAAGATGCACGGAGTCGCCACCAACGTTTATTTGTGGAAAACGTCGAAAAAACCGAAGGAAACCGGTCAAAATAAAAATTCTAAGTTCGGGAGTTGTATTTACGTTTGAGGAAGGTATTAGCACCTCTCACGTTTGTCTCAAAGGACAACAACCTATTTTTTAGAATTGTGTTACCTTAACTTTTATTTCTTTTTATTTTTTGAGGTCGACAAAAGCGGGGCTTTTCCTCCTACTTACCCTCCATCGAAGAGGAAATCAGACCTACGTAGTTCTTTCTTAAGAGTGAATCAAGTGATTCTTTTTACTTGAAAGGTGATCATTTTAAGGCGTTGGACCTTAAAAATGATCCATTTACTAGGTAAGGAAAACTGAAATGATAAACTTTCAAACCCTATTTTTTTGGGGACGAGCTAGACTAGACGAGTTGATTTTAGCCTTGGTTTCACTTTAGTTATTACTCAATTCAATTAAGAATGAGAAATCCCAAAGAGAAAACGTCCGATTGATTTTTTCGCTTCATTTTACTAAAAGATATTTTTTATTATTATATTATTATTTTACCTCTTTTCTGGATTTCCAACGTGGTTACGGCACGACCGAACGGTCGGAATTCATTTTAGTAGAAATTAACGAATGATACAATTCAAATGATCGGTGGAAATTTATTTTATTTTTTGATTAGGCGAGGAACGACTTAAATAAATGACTAAAGCACGTCAAAAGGGGATATAGAAAGCGAATGAAAAAGAGAATAAAAATACATGAAACAAAATGTGGACCACCACGGGTACATAGAACGAATTGAAAAGCTCGGTTTGAGGTACTTACCCATTGAAGACTGAAGAAAACGAAGAACGAACGATGAATGTCGAAGAACGGTTGAAAATCTTCGCGTAATTACTCATGGAAACGTTACGGAAACACCTCGGCTTAGATTTTCTTCACGGAAACAATTTTCCTCAGCAATTTCGAGAGAATAAGAAGTGCCAAGAAGGCTTACCCCTTTCCCCCTTCATTCCTCCCCCTATATATAGCAAAATAGGGGAGGAGCTTGCCACCCAGCTCGCCCAGGCGAGCAAGGTTGCTTCCTCCAGAAGCAACCGCCTTTTGGAGGAAGAAACTGGAAGGCCCAAGTGGGCCTGATTGCTATTTGTACCCCCCTTTTTACTAAATGCACCCTTTACCTTTTTTTGGTAATTCTTTTTCCGTAACATTACGAAACTTTACGAATTTCATAACGATACTTATTTTCCTTCCGCAAGGTTATGAATCCTTACGGATTATGTGCTTACTCTTTTTTAGCTTTCGAAGAAGTTACGGAAACTCACGGATTGCGCAAAACACCTCCTTTCGATCTCCGTCACATTACGGAATGTCACGGATCGCGTAAGCCTGCTTCCTTTTGATCTCCGTCACATTACGGAATTTCACGGATCGCGTAAGCCTGCTTCCTTTTGATTTCCGGCACGTCTCGAGACTTCACATATTGTGCAACAAATGGTGCCAAGTATCTCAAAGCGGCCAATCAAAGGTTGCATATTATCAAATAATAATCCCCGGACGAAATTAGGGTATGACATCATGCTACCCCTAAAACTTACCATGAAAATGGGTGATCAAGCCACAAGCAATAATATTAAGTACAAGAAAGGATAATGCAAAAATAATATTCATAAATATATAGGAAGATAAATTACATCAAGATAGTTGGCTGCCAAGTTCCCAACAAAGGGGGTTTAGCCTCTCATTGTCATGGAGGCTTTACAATTGCAAGGGTAGAATATTTAGTAAAGGGGGAAAAGATAAGAAAGGGAATGGAGGGAAGGAATGACTCTCATTGCTTGCTTCTCCTTCTTCTAGCATTTGCCTTCTATAAGAAATTATATTCTGTTGAAATTGTTGTGTGTCTTCTCTTTCTTCTCTCTTCTTCTTTTATAGGTGTAAATTAGCGGACTTCTGAATTAGTCTGATTTTCATACTTAGTCATTCTTTCCTCAATTAGTCTTTTTTCCTTAATTATTCTGATTTCCTTAGTTAGCTCTGCTTTCCTCAATTAGTCTTATTTCCTTAATTAGCCCGTCTTTCCTCAATTAGCTTGTTTTCCTTAATTATTCCTGCATTTTTGGGTTTTATTTTACTCGCTAAGCTTTATAAATCCATCACTTTTAATATTCTCTACACAAAAACTTAAATGATGTTAATTTAGCAATTATTTGCTCAAAAAGGAAAAATTAGAAGAGAAAAATTACAAATTCCTCTATATTTTAACCCCCAAAATATACTCATAATTACTAGTTATCAGTCTAGCTGTGGTGCTTGTATGTATATGTTTATATATTCTCCATTTGTTTTATTCTTTCAGCATGACATTTGTCTTCTCTCGTTATTATAGTGTTTTGACTTTGGCAGCTTCATTAATATGAATTCAAAAAGGCCATCCTGGTGCTACCCTTATTGCATTCATAATGTCTGTTATGCTAATATTCATCTTGAATAAAATATCGTTGAGGCAAGTTGATTTACTTCTTTAATCCTTCAATTGAGTATTATGTTGTTTATCCTCTCACACCTAGAGTCAATTTGGTTATTGGTATCACCTTAAGATTGGGAGTGAAAATTTTGGCTTATAGTTTTTTATATTAATCTTGTTCCACCACTACACACTTCAAAAAGTTTAAGGGTACACCAAATTGACCCTAGGGATTAATGAAAGGTTGAACAGGAAGGGATTTGAAAAAAAAGTCTCTAATTATTTTTTTATTTTTAAATAAAGATCTTGAAAAATGTTGGTGAGAACATTACAGAAGTGATTGTCCTTGCTAATGGATCATGGAAGGCAGTCTTGTAAAAGGATCATGATATGGATAAGATGGAGAAGAAGGCACACAATTCTAAAAAGTAACAAATTCAACCACAAGAATTTACTTTCCCTCCTAGTATTGTTGACCTCACCAAAGATGATGATTGTTTGGATTTAGTGGGCTCTTGTGATATTGTAGAAAGAAAACCTACCCCGACATCTATTCACAATTAGTTTGTCACCCCAAATTCAACTTTCTTGGGCATGAACTCTACTGGTGTTAATAAAAATGTTGCCACTTGTCGTAACTTACCTTATGACCGGACGATGAAAGAAAATAATAGGGGCATTTCTGTCTTCTAGGAAGAAAATGATGGGAGTTGCCACCAACGTTTATTTAAGGAAAACATTAGAAAAACCAAAAGGAGATATGAGAATTTTGAAAATAAGGGTTTGGGAGTTGTTTACGCATAGGGATGGTATTAGCACCCCACGCACCCGTCACAAGGGACAACAACCTTTAATCGAGTGTGCAAAATGTGACTTCAAAATTATTTATTTTCCTTTTTATTATTATTATTATTATTATTATTATTATTATTATTATTATTATTTCGAATTGATAAGGGTGTTGCCCTTGCTCCTATATATCCCTAGGTGCAATGAGGAAATCAGACCTATGTAGTTCTTTAAGAAAGAATGTTTATCTTTTTTTAAAAGATTTTATTAGGATGAAAGCTTTAATTTAGGCTCCTATGTATCCCTTGCTCCTATGATCAAATCAAATTATGCAGTTTAGGCTTAGGATGAAAGCTTGTATCAACTATTACTATATAAAATCAATTTGGTATTTGACAATAACCAATTACCCAAAAGTTTTAATTTATAGTTGGTGAAGGAAAATGAGTAATTTTGTTTTAACACATATACCTTTTACACACATCTTCTACAACATCCTTCTAGGCTTGAAGTATTTGACAAACATGCATTTAATGCATTCATCCTATTTGGTATCGTAATTAACCTGAGAAAGCATGTACTTGCTGAGCAAACTATTTAGATATTATATCTATTATTAAAAATAAGTAATATTGTAATTTAACTTACTTTATTTGACTTACTTTTTTTGTAACATAAATTAGCTTTTACTTTGCTGAATTTTCCAACTTTCTCTTCCATTCAACTTTGTCATTTTAATTAGGATGAAGGCATAGAGGGTCTCTTAGAGTATCATGGGTTCTTGCTAAATATATTTAAAGAACCATACAGAGTGAAGGAAGGCCCATTTCTGAATGCTAGCAAAATGGGGGAGAGCATCATAGTAAAGGCAAATATTAATTGTTAATTATTAGTTTTTTGTTAGTGGAGAGCATCCTAGTAATATGCTTTTAACTTTTTCCGCACAAGCCAAGAAAAGAAGTATAGTAAAACATGCTATATTACCTATTCACTGAGTAAATGTGGAACCCATGTCCTTTTGCAACCATCAGGTAGACATTTAGAAGGTGAATGATTTTCCATATGAGGAATTTTTTTCTTTTTTCTAACTTTAATATTTTTCCTGCATAATTCCTATGAAATAAACAATTTATTAACTACAATAAAAGGTGAAAAAAATTAATAGTAACAAATATTTGTTAAAATTACCTTATATTTTGGCCTTAAATGATAATCAACAAATAATATAATATGACTTAAACGAAAAGATATAAGTAAAAATTTTCCTAGTATATATATTTTTTACCATTTTTTAATGGCCTTGTATCCTGATTGATCCTAATCCTACTGTTAGAATGTTGCTAAAGGTTGATATAAACAATTGCAAAATTGCTTAAGCTAGTGAACACAAAGACTTAAGTTTTTTTTTTACATAAGAAAAAGTACTAGAAACCTACATAATAATTTCATTCCACTAATATAAACAAGCTCATTAGAGGATTAAACCTTTGCAAAATGGTAAAGTTTCTAAACAAAAGTTAATTAAGTTCAATTAAATAAAATTGAAAAGTAAGGTTTTCCTCATCTGCATTCATTAGTGATTCAAATGAAAAGCTTACCAATTCTTGGAACCTTGTGTTTGCTGCTTGAATTTCCAAGAAACTGTACTATGTTTTGAAATGAGAAATGGGCCTTTACTTCACTCTGCATTTGAAGAACCATGCAGAGTGAAGGAAGGAAAACCTTACTTTTTAATTTTATTTAATTGAACTTAATTAACTTCTGTTTAGAACCTTTACCATTTTGCAAAGGTTTAATCCTCTAATGAGCTTGTTTATATTAGTGGAATGAAATTATTATGTAGGTTTCTAGTACTTTTTCTTATGTAAAAAAAAAAAAAACTTAAGTCTTTGTGTTCACTAGCTCAAGCAATTTTGCAATTGTTTATATCAACCTTTAGCAACATTCTAACAATAGGATTAGGATCAATCAGGATACAAGGCCATTAAAAAATGGTAGAAAATATATATACGAGGAAAATTTTTACTTATATCTTTTCGTTTAAGTCATATTATAGTATTAGTTGATTATCATTTAAGGCCAAAATATAAGGTAATTTTAACAAATATTTGTTACTATTAATTTTTTTTCACCTTCTATTGTAGTTAATAAATTGTTTATTTCATAGGAATTATGCAGGAAAAATATTAAAGTTAGAAAAAAGAAAAAAATTCCTCATATGGAAAACCATTCACCTTCTAAATGTCTACCTGATGGTTGCAAAAGGACATGGGTTCCACATTTACTCAGTGAAGAGGTAAGATAGCATGTTTTACTATACTTCTTTTCTTGGCTTGTGTGGAAAAAGTTAAAAGCATATTACTAGGATGCTCTCCACTAACAAAAAACTAATAATTAACAATTAATATTTGTCGATTAAAAAAATTGGTGTTTGTTTCAACCCTTTTGCAGAAAAGAAAAATCCTGATTTAGACCTAGCATAGTTTTTCTTAACTTGGTTCTATGTTTTGCATTGTTACACACACTAATTTTATTTTCAATTTTGTTCATTTGCAGTCCCCTGAACTTGAAAAAAAATGAAGGAGGATCAAGAAACAACTTTGTAATGTACTTCTGGACTGATATTTGTATTCCTTCTTAACACAGATTCTAATGTATACATGTGCGATGTTGTACGTTATTTAAATTCCAGATGCATTTATGCATCCTTAGTTACCAAACAGGTCATAACCTTTCTACACTACTACAAAAAAGGCCTTTTAGATCGGTTAAAATACGCATTCTATATCGGTTATTAACCGTCGTTGTAGGAGACATCGTAGAAAGTTTACACTTTCTATGATGGTTCAATAGACAACCATCTTAGAAAAATATATCATTTTTAGACGATTCTTAGCTAAAAATCGTCTTAGAAAGGTATCTTTCTAAGATGGTTCTCAGTTAAAAATCGTCTTAGAGTGATACACTTTCTATGATGGTTTTTTAGAGAACCGTCTTAGAATGATTTTTTTTTTAAAAAAATAAAAAATATATAGGGAATTCTAAGACAGTTTTCTCAAAAAATCGTGTTAGAATGTGTAGTGTGCATGGGAAGAGATGAATTAACTACTTCTAACTTTAAGCAATTTTTTTAGCTATCTATGCCAAGTCTCTCTCTCTCTATGTTGTTGATCACCCTTCCTATAAAATAAAGTTGTTACTAATGATTTACTATTCAAATTTCATGGGTGAACAACAAATATATACCTCTTTCACTTCTTCTTCGGTGATCCTACCATCTTCATTCTTGTCCACCCTATGAATGTGATTATGATTTAAATTAGACACAGAAAAAAAACACAAGATGACGATTGAGATATTTATTGGTTAGAAATATGTAATATACATATATCACAATTAAAATATTTCATTATCTTATTTTATTTTAAATTTAAATTAATACAATCTTTTTTTTTTCACCTCCTAACTTTTCTCCTAAATTTGTGAAATCCTTAATTACAAAAGCAAATTATGAAAATTTAGGAAGAGTGATGTTTATCCTCTACCCTGGAAAAGTACAAGTGTTTATTAGAGATAAGAAAAAATGACGTGAGATTTTTTTTAACTAATTGGATTGTACTTTAAAATAATATTTAATCAACCAACACTTACATGTCGAAGAATATCTAAAGCTGTGAATCAAAGCTTTGATCAGTAATTTGCGACCAAAATTCGTTAAGCTCATCTCTACTGATCTTTTCAAACTTCAGTCTAGCTAACTACTTAGAGTCCTTCAATCCTATAGCAGAGTCCTAAGTCCTATAAATAATAGTTGTATGTGAATTACTTTATATGTAATTCTAATTATAATGTGGACCTATAAATAATTGACATCATTATGTATCACTAAATTAAATTGATTTGCAAATTGAAAGCCTAATAATAAGCCAAATTTCTTTATGGGTCATCCTTAAAACCAGCTCATTAGAAAAAGATTTAATTGCCAAAAGAAAAAAAGAACTAAGGGGTTTATTTAGAAAATGAAAAATAGCAATAGGCGGGACAATTTGTAGTCATATTATGTCATTTTGTTCTCTAATAGAATTCTAACAATATAATCAAATTCATTGCCTACAATTATGCAAAAAAGCATGAGAATAAGAGAATTCCCCCAAAAAATAATATTACGTTAATTCCCCCCAAAAGTAATTAATATAATTGGGATTCAAATATGTTCGGCAGACTTTTCCCACTTAAGTAGAGTTTTTGGGTAAGATATCCTAATTAAAGGATTAAAAGAGTGTAATATCTTTTGATTGATTTTATCTTACATTAATTGATACTGTGCAATAGAGAAAAAAACAGTCTCAAGCTTAGCATGAATATTAAACTCCCCAAAAGAGTCTAACAAGAAAATACATCAATACGTTTCTTATGGACATCAAGGAGCAAGCACCATACAACACGATATGACACGCATAAAAGATATTCTCTCACCTCTTTTTGCATGCAAATCTCCTAACTAGTACTGTCTATATTGGGACTCCTCTCATTTGCCTCACCGGATCCACAGAGGAAATTCATGACCGCATTTGTATAGTCCCATAAACTACAAAATTAGAGACATGACTTTAAAATATTAGTAAATTGTAGAGAATGAAACCATAGCACAAGCGTGTTTATATTTTCTATAAGATCATATTAAATTGAATCAACTCTTACATAAAGATTGAACTCTTAGGTTGAGGCACTAACATTTCTCTCTAACACACCTCCTCATACAAGTAAAAGAAAATGACCACGTCAGTATAATAGGCTACAATAAATTAGTAATAATAGTATCAATATAGACTTAAAACTTGTAAAAGGATTGACCTGATATGTAATAAAACCTGCATATCCACCAAGAACGAAACTCGCTAACACAGATGCCAAAACTGCCCCAACAACAGTCAATGGCCACAGAACAATAGCAAGGTCAGCAAAAGGCACACATATTGTCTCCAAGAAAGGGCCTTCATGGCCTATCAGATCATGAAACAAACGTTTCCACCCTTTAAAAAGCATGTAAAGGCCTTTAAATATGGCAACAACTGGTATAACAGGCATGTCAATAATGATCCCAAGAACCACAGCCACAATAGCACCATGAAGATATCCTAGCCTACATTGAAATAAATAAAAGAAACATCATTGAAATTTCAATTAAAATATGGAATCCCATTATTCATGTGTTAATATAACTAGAAGACATTTTTATAGCCACAATTTTTTGTTTTTACTTTGAAGTTCCCAAAATTTGCCAATGCAACTCAGCTCACTATTTGGATAATCATTTGTTAAATCTAGCATAGACCAAACACACAACTTAAAAAAAAACAAAAAATGCATAAGAAAGAATGAAAGAAAAACAATTTAGTTTCACCTTCTTAGCCTAATAAGTAAGAAAGGAAATTTAGGCAGTAAAATTAACAATGAATCATGCTGGTAACTAAAGTTTACATACATAAGATTTTACTTGTTAATTGGAACTGCTTATCCTATGCGAATTTCCATTTAAAGATGCTATCTAGTAATAATGCTTTATGTCAATATTATATATGTCAATCTACTTTGACTTTGCCATAGTGATATTTGATATGCATATGATGAATGATTAAAATCACCATTTATAGCATTCATATAGGCCAAAACATGAGCATAATACCACTTACTCCCCACTTGGTTACCAAAAAATAGAAAAATTGGATGTATATAAAAAAATTCCAAAAATGATATAATGGTATAACAAAAAATGAAACAGAAATATAATGACACAAAACTTGATCTTATAATATTTCCCGTTCAATTGTAGCAGATCATCCATAAACAAGAAATAAGAATCATAGCATTCATTTTTCACATCCTTGACAATATCAAAGGTCTTTCTAATGGTGCTTCATGTTCCATCCTGAGGATAAAATATGAAATTTTGTATTGAGTAACAACAACAAGACAAAAATAACAAGGATTTTAATAACCACAAAGATGAAACATACAATAAAACAATGGAAAAGTTTTTTCTCTTTTCCTCCCTCTACAACTTCAAAAGTAGCAAATATTGGTGCAAAAAATCCATAGGCAGCTCCACCTATAACACTCCCAACAATGCCAACCACTGGCCGTAAAAATCAACACTGAGGGTAGTACACATGTGCATGTAACAAACTTCAGTGCAAGTCCTAATTTTTTAGATTTGTAGTTAAGCAAATCAATATAAGGAAATCAATACAAGGAAACAATTACAAATCTTAATCAAATGAAAAAAAAATCAAATTTAAGAGACTTGAAGCCGGAAAGCACCTCACTACACAGTAATATGTCCAAATACAATGTATAGGCCAAAGACCATGTATGATAGCTAAGTTGCCTATTGTCATTACTAAGCATACCAATGGGCAAAAAATGACACCTGAAGTCATAGTGCAATTTGAGTATGTTTGATTGATTGTAAACCTCAAGCAGAAATTTCACTTAGCTCTATTCTAGTATGATAAGAAAAATAAATAGGCAATGATCAAAGTTAAGAGAGAGAGAGAGAGAAACAAAGCAGCTATTACATATTCAGCAGAGGAAAAGTAAACTGTTAATTCCTAGTCATGGTTGGAAATTTAAAATACCACATACTTGTTTGTTATGTCATTTAAATAGTTTTCCTTTCTTTATCTTTTTCTAAATTTCAAAAACTTAAAATTTTGTGTTGCTTAATGATCAAACCTACAAGATTGATCATCCACAAAACAAAGAAATTTTAATTGTTTTGCTTTATTAATAACACACAATCATGGATGGAAATATGTATTTGTCACTAGCTAATTAAAATGAGTAAATCTCCAACATATATATATATATATATATATATATATATATATATATATTTTTCATAGAAAGATAAGGTCATTCTAGGCACCTAGGTTTATACTAATTCCAAGCTTTCAATTTCCAAAAATTATATTTATGTTCCAAAAGCTACGGATAACATGATGCAAATATATCATCTATCTGACCTAAAGCTAAGGCCTTGGGTCCTGTTTCTTAGGTTGGTAGGTAGATTCTTTAAATGGGTTCATCTCTAAGCCTCATGCAATTACTTTGGGTCCAATTTCTTCTGCAAAAATCAAAACACAAACTCAATCATTAATTGAATCATTGAAACAACACAACACAAAACTATTTAATTTGAATTTTGAATTGATGCCTGAAGCCAAATGAATTCATTATTCAAATATTCAAATATTCAACCCTTTTTACCTTGGGATTCAGAAGATCTAATAAACTCTTCAAAAAGATCCTCACCAGCAACAAGATCAAACGAATTAGGAAGCAAATCAACAACATCATTGCCATCAAACGAATTAGGAAGCAAATCAACAACATCATTGCCATCAAACTCGTCATCCTCGTCGTAGAAGGCTCAAATTTCAAATGGAAATTTTAAAACAAAAGAAAAAAATACGAAAACCCTAAAAATCCAAGAAATCCCAAACCAAACCAGACCGAAAACCCCCCCAAAAAATGGAAAATGAAAAATGCAAAACCTTAAGAAATTAAAAAACAAAAGAAAGGATATTTTTCCTATCTCACAAAAGAAAGAAAAAGAACCCAAAAGTGTGACCCACCCTCACGGAAGCCCCATTTTTTTCAATAACAATTTGAAAAAAGAGGTGAAGAGGAATTAGAATCTTAGGGCGAAAGCGCAAACCTAAAACATTTGCATTAGGATAACAGTCCCTGCAAATCTTCTTCAACGTGATGGTCTCGTTGGAGACGTGGTCACAACCCTTGTAAACGACGCCATATATTCTCAACATTCTCGTACTGCAAAAATTTACATATGCAAAATAGAAGGAAAGAATGGAAACTCATAAGTGAAAGTAAAGCTTTGTCACATATTGGGTTTTACTAACCTCAAGCCATGGAAGCTTCAGATCTTAATTTTGTGGTCCTTGAGAAGCGTAGAGCTGGTGGCTGAGTCAGAGAGGAAGCACAAGAGAGTGGAGGGAGAAATGAAAGGGATTTCAAAGGACACAAGACAGTTTTATAATTAGGGGAATGAAAATGACAACGTTTTTACACATAAGATCGTCATCGTTTTTGTTCCCCTAATTATAACATTGTACATTCTAAGACGGTTCCTACGAAATCATCTTAGAATGTGCACCATAAAAAAAATTCATTCTCTTTAATTACAAAACTGTTACTGTGTGACTTTCTAAGACGGTTATATAAACGGTTCTGTATAACTGTATTAGAATGTATGTCGTAAAAAAGTAATTTTTTAGTAGTGCTAGTTAGGCTCTCAAATTGGCACTCTAGAACTGTCTTCTTATTAGAGGTGTTCATGTTAAACATATTTGTTGTATGATATTTTGATGAATGTCTCATTTTTTAATAAAATTTAATATTTTTTATGGAGTTTTCCAACTCACTCATTAGGAGTTGTATGGGAAAATAGCATACAAGTGTTAATATACGTTCCCTTTTAACTTACATCACTATTTCACCTCTGTTTTATTTTTATTTCTTTTTGTTAACTATCTATAACTATTTATTTTCTCTTTTATAGGAACATAAGTTTTTTATTGATCCCATTTAAATGACATGTTTATGCAATGAAATCATTTTGGAGGTAATTTTATGTTTGAATTAGCTTTAAGTTTGAAGTCTTATGAATAGGTTTACATTATCATGGTTGTGATTTTATGTGTAAAATGTTTGTACAATGGTACCTCTTTTAGTTGTATAGAAATTTAGGAGAAAGAAAAAATAGAGATTAGTTTAGGCATGGAAATAAAAGAAAATTGTAGAAAGAGAAAGTTCAGAGAGAAACAAAAATCATCGTAGAAAAGGTTTATCTATGAAGTGGCCTTGGCAAGAAGGAAATAGAATACACTCAAGGCTAGAGTCTAACAAATGAGCCACTCTATAAGCTTTGTCAAAAGTAATGTTGTACGTAAGTCCTATACCAACCATATATTGCTTTTATTTTTTAATCTCAATTTATAATAATTAATTGTCAATCTTTTTTGTAACCTTGTTTTCTATAAGGAGTATTGAATGAGAATTAGCAATATATTCCTTTGTCAGATTAGAACATTGATCATATTCATTCAAGTTAAGATGTGGTTGACTAGTTTTGATTTTTTATTTGGATTTCTCTAGTCTCTCCTCACTTCACAGGACCCTCAAATTCATGCCAAAGTTGTGCAAATACTTGGCAAGGCCTGTGCAAAGTTCTTCATGGTAAGTAACTTTCTTCTCCTCTTAATTGTCTTCCTTCTTTGTGTACCTTAACTGAATTTTTGAAGTATGTGAAACATTTACCTTTAGGCTATTATATGAATCCGAGAGAAACATTCTTCCTATTTTTGAACTATCTCTAATCTCCACTAGGAAGTTTTGGATCTCTTGTTCAAGTTTTGTACTTAGTTTGCAATCTTCTCGCATCTGAAAACATGTTTGGTGATAAAGAAATCATATTTGGTAGTCGAGCCTCACATAAATGTATGTACTCCTATTGTGGTTGCTAATTTGAATTTCAATTGCTTGGACAGGAAATATGGACAGGACAAACAAGAAATTGTCCCTTGACAATTCTCAACAAGGAAAAAAATAATTTCTAACAAAATGAGAATGATCACGAGCATTCACCATAATTCTTGTTTTGTTTAAGGGTGAAGACTTAACATTCAACATGAGTTTAGAGGTGGGGAACATGAGTCTAGTGGTTGCATTAGAACAATATATCAACTTCTTTAAATTCAAATAAAATTACTGGATGGATGAAAGATACTTTTTTTGTGAGTTTGTGTTGTTAAGGCATAGTGTTTTGTTATCTTTTGAAGATCAATTCTCATTGTAGTTTAACTAGCAAGTTTTTTTCTTTTCTTGTTAAAAATCATAGTTATGTTATATGGTGCAATTTATGGCTTTAGGACCGTACAAATAGTTGTTAGGGATAATTGCAAGAATTTCAATTTTTATAATTTTTATAATGCGATTATTACTAAGATTATTAAAATCAGTGTTTTTTATTTGTCATTTTTTTTTCATCTTGATACTACCGATTTTTCTTTTTCTTTTTTCTTGTTTCTTTTATTTTTTTTATAACTTACATATTCTTCCAATTTAAATGTCATTTTCCACATGGTGATTAAAAAAACATATGAATGGGTAAGTAGCAGTGAACATAGCTTGAAGATTTATTATTATTATTATTATTATATGCTTTTTACCTACAATTGGGAGATGTAGGTAGAAGTTAATGATTTTTACCTACACACACTACAAATAGTAGGTACTATTTATAGTGAGTTAAATATAATTGTAGGGAAGATTATATCTGTAGGTAAAACCTATACTGACAGACTATTAGCCGTCATTATACATCCCCTCAAAGTTGACGGAAGAAATGTTCATAGGACAAAGTCTATCATACATCTAGCTACAGTTTTTTCATTTACAGTGACAATTTTTGTCCGTAGGTATAGGTCATTTTTCTTGTAGTATAACAACTACCTTATGGAATATTGTCATTTTTTGTCTCTGAACTCTTCTCAATCATAAGTAATATCGCAACAATTTGATTCAACAAAGCATTGATATGCAATAAAATCAAAACTTTGAATACATTTTTTTTAGTCGTTTACAATATGCATAACCGTCTGCTTCACCCGTGCGTATGCATGGGTGTCATACTATTAACTTATAAAAAATAAGTTAGCTTATAAGTTACAAGCTTTTTTCTTTTTTCTCAATTTTATCTTTACTAATCTATTTGAAATTCCTTTTGATCAATTAATTTGATTCTTTAACAAAAAGAAGGAATAAAGAAAAAGAACTTTATGAGAAATGGTTATAAAGAAAAGCCTAGGATTATGAATTCTCAGTACCTTCTTTCCCCAATTTAATTCCAGCAAACCTCCAATTAATTCAATCACCAATCCTAATTCATTTACTAGCTTTTGATCTAGGCCTAATAATGCTCCTTGTCCTAAATCAATATTCAATTGATCATAGAAATATTAATTTAGGTCAAGTTAATCTACTAGAAATTGTCCAACTAGTTTGATCATGCAAGTTGATACAAAATAATCTCTTTCTAGGTCAACTATCACACATAGATAATCACTACTATGTAATTAATTAAGTTTTAGATTGATTGGATCCAAATCTAAAATAGAGAATAATAAGAGAGATTTAAAGGAATAACATCAAGGTCTTTATTGAAATAAAAAGGGTACCAAGATATAGATACATCATAATCCTAGACCAAAAGGGACTACGTGCTCCTGGTCATACATGCAAAATTCACCGAGGGAGAAATCTTTACAAGAAACAACCCTCATTGTGATCTCCACACTTTTTTCGTAGCCATAGGTGCTCTCATAATGCTTTTCTCCCTTAAAAATCCCAAAATCGTGCTTTTGAGGAAAAAAATGGAGTTTCTGTTTTAAAACCCATTATTTATAAGGCACATTTTAAGTGATTATTAGCGCTAGAGAACAACGACCATGGTCATGGTGAAAAACCTCGTAAAATCCCATGTTTGACCGTGGTAAAGGAAATATGACCATCTTTAGAGAGATTTATAAAAAAAATCAATACTTGGTCGTGGCTAAACCAGTATGGTAGTGGTGATGACCACGACCACAGTTAGATCAGTATGGCCATGGTCAGGGTGCCAAAATATTCATTTTAGTCAAAATATCCAATTTCTCACTCCTTTTCCACCTTTTAGCTTTCTAAGTACTCGTGTTACACAAACTAGCATGCAAACGTGAATTTTGCCGATAAAATATGCCAAAAATGCATGATTATGGCAAGAAAATTCATGAATAAATATAGTCAAATACTTTTTTTTATCAAGTTTATATTTGGAAAAAAATAATTATCAGCCGTGTATGTGTTTCTTGATTTCAGGGTTGTCATCATCAAAAAGGGGGAGATTGTAGAAGCAAGCTTCATAATGATGAATCAAGATTGATTCAAGGTGTTTTGATGATAACAAAGATGATGACAAAAGGCCCAAGATTTCAAGATTGAGTCAAGAACAATTCAAGAATCAAGAGAAGTTTCAGGAATGATTTCAACATTGAATCAAGAACAATTCAAGAAGAATCAAGAATCAAGAATAATCAAGATCAAGATTCAAGACTCAAGATTCAAGAATCAAGAAAAGACTCAATCAAGATAAGTACTAAAAAGTTTTTCAAAACATTGAGTAGCACATGAAGTTTTTACAAAATCTTTTACCAAAGAGTTTTTACTCTCTGGTAATCGATTACTAGTTTATTATAATCGATTACCAGTGGCAAAGTTTTGTTTTCAAAAAGCTTTCAACTAAATTTACAACGTTCCAATTAATTTCAAAATGATGTAATCGATTACAATATATTGGTAATTGATTGCCAGTGTGTTTGAACGTTAAAATTCAAATTCAAATGTGAAGAGTCACATCCTTTCACAAAAATGCTTTGTGTAATCGATTACAATGATTTGGTAATCGATTACCAGTGATAAGTTTTGAATAAAAATCAAAATATGTAACTCTTCCAAAGGTTTTCAAGGTTTTCTAAAAGGTTATAACTCTTCTAATGGTTTTCTTGACCAGACTTGAAGAGTCTATAAAAACAAGACCTTAACTTGCATTTTACAGACATTGATTACAATCTTTTACATCCTTTGAATCTTTTTGATCTTCTTGAATTTCTTCTTCATCATCCTTTGTCAAAAGCTTTCTAAAGTTTTTTGGTTTTCCAAACCTTGAAAACAAAACTGTGATATTCATCTTTTTCATTCCCTTCTCCCTTTGCCAAAAAGAATTCGACAATGACTAACTGCCTGAATTCTTTTTGTGTCTATCTTCTCCCTTTTCCAAAAGAATGAAAGACTAATCGCCTGAATTCTTTTGTGTCTCCCTTCTCCCTTGTCAAAGAATTCAAAATGACACAGTCTGAGAATTCTTTTGATTCTTCCCTTTCCCATAAACAAAAGATTTCAAAAGACTAACCGCCTGAGAATTCTTTTGTTTCCTCATTCACAAAGTTTCAAAGGACTAACCGCCTGAGAACTTTGTCATAACACATTGGAGGGTACATCCTTTGTGGTACAAGTAGAGGGTACATCTACTTGGGTTATTGTGACTGAGAACAAGAGAGGGTACATCTCTTGTGGATCAGTTCTAGTGGAGGGTACATCCACTAGGTTGTTCAAAGAGAACAAGGGAGGGTACATCCCTTGTGAAGCTTTGCTTTAAAGGATTTTACAAGGTTGATAAGAAATCTCAAGGACCGCAGGTCGCTTGGGGACTGGATGTAGGCACGGGTTGTTGCCGAACCAGTATAAAACTCATGTGTTTGTTTTTTTCTTCCCTACACTCTTTATTTTCCTCTGTGCACTTTAATTATTGCTTTTACTTTTGGTAACACTAAGAAAGATAAATTTTTTAATTTGTAAAGATTCATTAATAATTAATTCAACCTCCCTCTTAATTATTCCGAGACCACTTGATCCAACAACACGGACCAAAAAACTACACAAATTATGTTTTTGCAAATCCATTTAATTCATGTAATTATAGTTGCTTACGACGTGAAGGTGAAAATTAGACTAAAGAATTCGAATCTGAGAATGGATGTTGTAAATGACACTAAACACGACGATATATTCAAGGGTCATTCTCTAACTAGGTGACATTTTAATTTTCTTAATAAAAAAATGAATAGAAAAAAAAATTCCGTATTCTATTGGGAAGATAGAAAAGAAAGACAAGTTAAACATATAAGATTTTATACACTAACCAGTTTTGTCACTTTGTCCTTGTTAGTCTACGCAGAAAATAAATTGTTGACATCAACTTGGGAGGGTGACTTGAGTTGTGGTTGCCCACCAAACAAGTTAACATTATTCTTGACCCGGTGTTTTGTTATTTGATTCAAAGAATTGTCTGGAACTTGTTCTCAAAATGAGAACTCCTCTGGTCTTTGCATCCGGATTTTGAACGTTGTCTCTAATGTCATTTCTCTTCTGACTTCGTCTTCTAGCTCTCATTATCGTGCCAATCCCATCTCACCAACAAATATCTTTCTCCTTATTTCCTCGTTATCCAGGTGCCGTCTCATTTGTTGTTTGTCCAATCCTAGCTGGAACGCTTCAATGGCATTGATTGACACCCACATTGGAAAAACTCTAGGCATCCAAACGTTGTCAAGAAAAACCACTTTTTGGTGCAAATTCATGCCCTATAAATGAACTCATGTGAGAAAAGTTTTGTTTTTAAAACATCAAAACAAATTGGCATCATGAAAGAAACGTGAAGAAAAAAAGAATGCTACCTTGAAACGAGTGTCTGGACATGGAGACGTAGGAGACAATGGAAAGAAAGCACAATGTTATTAATTGTGTGGTAGTTGGAGACGATCTTTGGTTTTGACCACCAGCATATTCGAACTCTAAGGAAAATTTGAAACCTTTAACAAAAGGAAAGGTGTTGAGAAAGACAAATTGTGGCTATCAAATCAGTGTGTGTGTGCACGTGCGCTATTGAGTTTTAAAGTGTGATTAAATAAATTTGCAAGGGTGCATCTAAGGCACATTCAGAGGATTAGGTGTTGTTAGCACCCTATCAGAGGATGTGAGTGTGTCTGTATAAGTCATTGACTTTTTTCATGTGATGATTTTTTTTTTTTTTGACTTGATTTATAATGGTCAAATCTTCTGAATGTACCGAAACTATCTTTTGAGATTGAAAAGCAAAGAAATTAAAATGCAAAAGAATTTTCTTCCAATTTTGAATGGGATCACCTGCCTTATACATATCATTTTAAATGGCTTTAAATACATTTTCCGTTTCTTTATCATGAAGAATACCACTAATGGTTTATTATTTTTAATAAACACTTTTTTAGTCAAAGAATCAATTAATTAAATAATGACAAGAGCGTATTGGTAAAATATTAAATATAATGCTTTTAATGAAAATTTTCATTTTTGGACATTGACTGTTAATTTTAAATTTAATAATAAACAAAATCATTAATAAAATTAAATATTTATATGAAGTGAAGAGAACAGTAAAACTAAAAATTTAGACTTCATTCGTTGTCAGATTGAATTAAAGTAATTGTAAATAGAACTTGGTTAAATTAATTGGATATAGTTTTAATTTTTCACTTACATTATTATTTTTCTTTAAGTTGAATTAGAAATTAAGTTTATCATTTAGGAAAATCTTGAAAAGATATTTTACTTCTAGTATATATGGAACCTGTCGTACATGCCATATATTTAATTAACTTAAGTGGTTAGAATTTTGTTACTTGTTTTTTTAATTAAATATAAAGGTGAAAAAGTAGTTATTTTAATGGTTTTCCTTTTAAATTATTTTCCTTCCATGACTATATGCACTTTACATTTCCTTTTTATTTTTAAATGATGAAAATTTAAGTTTCTCATTTAAATAGGTTAAGAACACTCATGATATTAGTTTTTTTAGTGAATAGCAGTGGTTGCAAACTGTGCTTTTGTATTATTTTTTTTTTGTCTAGGCATGCTGGCTGCTTTTAAGTGAATATCACTTTAGTCTCATTTTAAAATTATGCAACTAATGCTCAATTATCCATAGTGTGTTTTGTGGTTTGACCCTTGTGGTCAAATATTAATAAAGCTAAAAAACTTCAAACCACAAGTTCAAGCATAAGATTGATGGCCTAATTATTTTAGTTTTTATATAATATACTAGTTATTTATTGATATCATCAATTGCATGTGATTCTATATTAATTTGTATATCTATAATAAACTAACAAGCCTATAGAAATATAAAATAAATATTAAAATATTTATATTTTTATCGAAAGATGTATGTGCATGTGCGTGTGGTTGTGTTTGTGTGAAATAAAGCAGAACACATTATACTGCAAAGTATCATGTAGACAATAATGAATAATATCAATAATAATAAAATAAAAAATGTATTACTTTCACGTTTCTACAAAGAGAAAAGAAACATAGATCATTAGTATAAGAAATATGTAAAAAATGTTAATATTTATTGGACTTAAAAGTTAAGAAAAAAAATATATTTGATTAAACATATTATAAAACAAGATAAAATGATCCATAAATATGTGAAGAAATGTTACATTACAATAAAATATTTAAAATAAATGTGTAAATATTTTTATTAGTACTATAATATTTCCCTTGATTTGAATTGTCAAGCATTGTTTGATTCCTCTTGTTCTAAGTTTCAGGAATTGAACCCGGGGATGGTGATTGATAACGCTAGAGAAATCAATGGTCTCTTTGTATATGAAGATTAAAGTGACTTGAGTGAACTAAATCAAAGTAAATGCCTCAACCTTGCACTATAGGCTGGGCCATCAAAGTTTTAACTGTAAAAAATGTCTTTTAAAATTGTGAAACTTGCCATTTAAGCATAATCGTTCTCTTTTTCCCTCAACCTTGCAAAGAGTCCAACCCCTTCACCATCATCCACAGAGATGATGTTTGGAAACCTAGTTGAGATTCTACCCATTCGGATAAACGATGATTCGTCACCTTGAGCGTACTACTTAATGATGGAAAAATCTGATGTTTAATAATTTTTTTTTTCAAAATGATAAGCACTCAATTTTAAAATACAATTCATCAAATTCTAGATGTGGCAACAAGAAATAATTTTTCTAATAAAAATTTGAGCAATTTTTCATTGACATTTTTAATATAAAAAATTGAGCAATTAAAAAATTAAGTTTTTTAATAATAATTTTAAGAATTTTTTTATCACATTGCCAATGTGTTTTCCGTCTGATGGTAACATCTTAAGTGAGTATAGGGCCAGTAATTAATGACAAGAACAAAATACAAAATTATTGAAGACTAAATAAAATATCAAAAACTATTTCAGATACCAAAGATATATTTAAGACAATAATATAAGAACAAGTGAGACTAGGGCTCACATGATGGTGAATGGAGATGGATAAGAGGGAAGTTGAAAAATAGAGTAGGAGAAAAAAAAAACAAAAGGAGAGAGAATAATAAGAAAAAAGGAAGAGACAAACTTTTCCACCGCTAGCTCCATCACAAACCACTATGTACCACCATGTCTTGTCGTCGAAAGCAATTTCTGACGGCCTCCACATCTCTTTTCTCCTTATCTCCTTTACTTACTTTCTAATTAGTAAATTGGTAAATTAGTATAGATGTCCAATGCCTTTCCCGTTATTTTCTTTTGCTTTAATTGCACCTTCCAAATATTAACATTTGATGAATTTTATTGCCCAAGTTTTTTTTATAGAAATTTTAACATCATATTTTTCAGTTTTGTGCAATTTACCAATTTTCTATTATCACTATTTGACCATCTATTGTTAGTTGACTTATGATATAGCAATGTTGACTGTTGATGTTTGACTACGATTCTAATGTGGCAATACAGGTAGCATTGGACATGGATTGTTAACAAGGTATTGGCGAGCTGACATGCTGTTAGGGGTAGTGTGAAATTTTTAAACATTGAGCCTAACTTAAATATTTACCTGTTACAGGTTAATTTTCGAGGCCTATTATGCCTTGTTTGAAGGCCTAGTAGGACTGACTATACTAGCCTTAAATTTTTTAAATAGGTCAAGCCTATTTAAGCAATCAACTTTCTTATGTATTGGATTGCGCATATGTTGAACCATAGACGATTCCATCTAAAATGGGAGCGGATTTCAAACAAAAACTTTAAGGCAACTTTTCCTTGTTTCATCAAGCATGACTCAACATTGTGATTAATTCTATAAAAACATACCCTAGTGGGTGGTGTTTGGGTCTTACTTATTGCTTCATAGGTGATTGTGTCATGTTATTTGTTGAGATGTAAATATAAATGGTAATCTCTTGTACCAAAGCATGGCACGATGAAGTGCAACCTCGTCTTGATCACCATGATTTTTCGGTAATAGTCATAGGTAATGGTGGTTTAAGGATAAATAGGCTTACTAACTAGGTTACACCTTCCAAAAGGACAGACAGAGCCCTCAAAGCCAAGTGTGTTCCCACCCTTAAATCCATATGTCATATTAAAGTTTTGGCTTAAATTACTTTTTATTTTGTCTTTAAAATATTTTCAATTTTTTCTTTTTGTTCCTAATAATTTTTTCTTGTATTTGTTTCTTGAAATTTTTTATTTTATATTTAATTCCTACCATTGATTTTGTTAAAGGGGGGCATGACCATTAACTTGACATGTCATCATCTGATACTAAACTATTAATTTATTATTTTTTTAAAAAAAATTAGCTAAGATCCTAAACATCTAACTTATTTTAAAAGTATTTTTTTTTTTAAAATGAAACTTAGAATTTTAAACATCATCTTTAGTATATTTGGCTTCAAACAAATCTTATTTTATTCACAGTCGAGTACTTGAAAACGTCAACCGTTATTGGTTTTGTTAGAAGAGTCTTTATTATTCTAACATGGTGTTGTCTCAGATGATTTTTTTTAAATGATTATTTTTTATTTTTAGAACAATAAAAATAATTGACATATCTAATAATAAAAGAGATAAAAGAAAAAAAATATATATTACCTCTGTCTCTAGTTATAAGACATTAGTAACTAATTTTATTTATTTAGAAAGTTGGTTAATTATTAATATTAAATTGGTCTATTCAGAAAAAAACTAAATTGTCTGTAAATTTTTTTAAAATTACCTTTAAATAATTAATGCATTAAAAAAATACTAATTAATAGTAAAGTAATATTATGTCCTCACAGTCGAGTATATCACATAGCGGAAAAATATAATGTCCACAAAGAAAATTTGTTTTGATTTTCTTGAAGAAGAAATATATTATAAATGATGTGATGTAATAGAAAGTAAAAGATAAGAAAAATAAACTAGATAGATTTTAAACAAATTTGAATAGCCAAATATTATAACTCTTTTCTATAATGTCTCGGGGCAAACGACCGAAAGGGATAAGTCGATAACTTATAACTTTAGAATTGACGGTCATAAATTGTTTTAGTCTGACTTTATTTTTTTGATAGAAGTCATAAAAATTTAAGATTTTAATTTTCTTTAACACAATTTTAAAGTTGTTAGATTTTTTTTTTCACACAACTTTAAAGTTGTATGAATTTTTTTCCATTGAAATCCTAAATTATTTTCACTTCAATTTTCTTTGTATGTAAGGTGTTTTTTTAAAATCATAAATAGTTTTCTATTGTAATTATTTAATGAATTAATGTATATTTTATTTAATATTTTCTATGTTTTTTAATTTTATTTTATTTAATATATTTTTTATTTTTTATATTTTATATATTTTTTACTAATGTTAAGGATTATTATTTGTTTTATAAATTAAAAAAATAAAAAACTTAAATTTAAATAAAATATTAAAATGTATTTTTTAACAAAAATATTAAGATTTTTTGTTACTAATATTAATAAATAATTTTAAATTATAATTTATCAAATAATACTGACTTTAGAAAAACAATTAATTTTTACAATTATCATGAAATAAATTAATAATTTGGTACAGTAGTATTAATTAATTTTATTTTATAAATTATTTTAATATTAACAATAAAATAATAATTGTTACAATAAAACAACATAATACATTAATATATAAATTGAAGAATACAAATTAATGAGAAACATAAAATTAAAAAGTATAAACAATATTAGTCATTATTCGTCAACTTACTAGTATGGATGGACGTTATTCCGATTATGTCATTCAGTTCTACACATAGAGCATTTATTAGACCTATTTAAAATTAGTTCGTCCATTTTATATGACTAGTTGTTGGCCATCTAGTTATGTTTCATGGCTTCAAAGGATTAGGGATAAAATATGAACCTAAACATTAAGATCATTTATTTTCACTTCTAAGGAAATGAAACTGATACTAATAAATTTTGCAAATATTTATCAACTTGTATACATGGTCAAAAAAATCAAATTATAAGAAGCACACGCTACAATTGCATGAGAGCAAGGAATTTGACGTGTTTAAAATTTTTCACAATCACACCACTATTTGTTGAATTTGACCGTGCATGTTATCGTCTGTCGTTGTGCAAGTCACATATTTATAATTTCTTGAATCTCAAAATATTAAAAAAAATAAAAATATTATTTAATAAATTATAACTTAATATTATTTTTTAATATTAATAAAAAACATTTTTATATGTTTGTTAAACAAAATACATTTTAATATTTTTATTTAAACTTAAGTGTTTTGTATTATTTTTTTAATTTATAAAACAAATAATAATCCTTAGCATTAGTAAAAATTATAAAATATGAAATATAGAAAATATATTAAATAAAAATAATATACAAAAAATATAGAAAATATTAAATGAAACTAGAAAAAGAAAGTATATATTAATTTATTAAATAATTAAAAAAAAAACTATTTATGATTAAAAAAACCCTAACTTGAAAAAAAATTGAATTCGTAAAATAATTTACGACTTGAATGAAAAAAAAAAATCCATTATAACTTCAATGTCGTCTAAAAAAAACTATTACCACCTTAAAGTCCTGTTAAAAAATTAAAAAATTGAAATTATATAAAAAAGGTCGTAAATCAACTTTCAATTCATACGTTATAGGTTGACCTTGGACTTACTCTTTTGAAATATTAATTTAAATTTCATCTCATTTAATACAATTGAAAAACAAATACTCCC